>NW_020257524.1:0-40640 GCF_003255815.1 Theropithecus gelada
GGTGACCGAGGGCACCTCCCACTGCCCAGACCCTGGTGACGGTGACCAAGGGCGCCTCCCACTGCCCAGACCCTGGTGACAGTGACCGAGGGTGCCTCCCACTGCCCAGACCCTGGTGACGGTGACCGAGGGTGCCCACTGCCCAGACCCTGGTGACGGTGACCGAGGGCACCTCCCACTGCCCAGACCCTGGTGATGGTGACCGAGGGCACCTCCCACTGCCCAGACTCTGGTGATGGTGACCGAGGGCGCCTCCCACTGCCCAGACCCTGGTGACGGTGACCAAGGGTGCCCACTGCCCAGACCCTGGTGACGGTCACTGAGGGCTCCTCCCACTGCCCAGGCCCCAGTGAAGGTAACTGAGGGCTCCTCCCACCCAGGCCCTAGTAACGGTGACCGAGGGCTACCATTATCCAAGACCTGGTGACAGTGACCAAGGGCTCCCACTGCCCAGGCCCCAGTGGTGGTGACCAAGGGCTCCTCCCCTGCCCAGGCCCTGGTGACGGTGACCCAGGGCTCCCACTACCCCAGGCCCCAGTGACAATGACCGACGGCTCCCACAGCCCAGGCCCCAGTGATGGTGACCAAGGGCTGCTCCCACTGCCCAGGCCACAGTGACGGTGACCAAGGGCTCTCAGTGCCCCAGGCCTTGCCCCTCCTTCCTTTGGTGTCCAAAAGCACAAATAATCTGGTAACACAGTCAAGGCCCCTTCCTCCAGAAAACTGCCCACCCTAGGACTCCCGGGGTCCGGGCTAAGCCTCCACAGCCCCAGGGGTTCCTCCTGCCTCCACTCATTCCACACAACTCTAGGTACAGCTGCCGCTGACTGGCCGCTGAACCACAGGCTGCGGGGGACTGGCAATGGCGCAGTCCCCGTGCTCCTCCCACAGCATGGGGCTGGGGAGGGACATGGCAGGGAAGAAGTAGTTTTTAAATATTAATGAAAATGGCCTAGACACCAGGAATACATTTTCCATCCAAAGAGGCTACTCTCTTAAAGCCATGAAACCGAGTCACATTTCAGCCATATCCCACACTGTTTAGGCTGCACCAATGACCCTTCCAGGCATCCCGAGACAAGGCTGGACTTGACGGACAGAGAGGGGACCTGCGAGCAGAACATGGGGCACCTTGACTTTCGTCTGGTCGGTGGCCATGGTCCCGTCAGTCACCAGGCCGGAGCCCAGTGCGTGCTCCAGGAAGCTGCCCAGCTTCTCAGCATCATGGCCTGCGTTGGAGCCTGAAGTCTCGATGAGGACGTAAAACGGACTCTCTAGAAGTAAGTAAGGAAAGCAGAGTGAGCAGAGGCTCCGGTTTCCAGGGCAAGAATCAGGGCTGCTTGGGCGGAATGGCTGTGATAGCAACCACTGATCTTTCGAGGCCAAGAAGGACCCAGGCAGCCTGCGAAGCACACAGCTGTCCGCTTGAGCTGACTTTCAGGAGGTTTAAAAAGTTGTCTTTGGCCAGGCATGGTGGTTCACACCTGTAATCCCAGCACTTCGGGAGGCTGAGGTGGGTGGATCACCTGAGATCACGAGTTCGAGACCAGCCTGGTCAACATGGCAAAACCCCATCTAAATTAGCCAAGTGTGGTGGCGGGCGCCTGTAATCCCAGCTACTCAGGAGGCTGAGGCAGGAGAAACGTTTGAACCCGGGAGATGGAGGCTGCAGTGAGCCGAGACCGTGACGTTGCACTCCAGCCTGGGCCACAGTGAGAAACTCTATCCCTCCACAGACAAAATTACTGGCTTTTCTCCCAGCATAAAAGTAAAACATGCTTACAGAAAGCAACGTGGGAAAACAAAGAAAAGTAGAAATGGAAAGAAACTCTCCCCACTCACCAAAAATAGCCACTTAGTTCCTTCCTGTCCTTCTTGCAGATGATCAGGAAATCTGTGTAACTACAAACCTTACACAGGACCAGGGCACCCTATTCTTTGTCCTAAATATGTTAAGGGCAGCTGTCTTACACACGAGCCCAATAGCCACTCCACGATCCGCCCAGGGACCCTCCATCCCCTAGGGCCTCTGAGCTGTCCCATGTGTCCAGAGGTGCAGAAGGAGCTGCAGGACCAGCTGGCCCCTGCATGGGGGTCAGTACCTTGTACCGGGCTGGCCAGGTGGAGATAACGCCCGACCAGTTGCATGCACACAGCATCCATGAACTCAAATGCAGACAGGATCTCGCCCAGCATCCCCTTGCAGGTGCTGAAGGTCTGCAGAACCTCAGCAAAGCCTGGACAGCCTGAAACGGGTCACAGCACGTCAAGCACTGCACAGAGCCAAGCCCAGCCCACCCAAGTCCCCCTTCAAAGCAGCAACATCAGCCCAATTCATGTAGGGTGAGCTGGGCAGCCGCGAGGAGTGCAAGGGCTGGCACTGCAAGAAACAGCCCAGGGTTCACCCGGCAGGTACACGTCTGGTGTCACCACCAGCATCAGGAGGGGAAGGCGCCGAAGAACCACACAGCACCTGAGACAGCAGCAGTGGGACTCAGAGCGGGTATATCTTGGGAACTCTGCAAACACAGGGCCAGCAACAGGCAGCCTTTGGGAACGGCTGCATTTCTCTTAACACAGTCAGCACTCAGGTCTTCCCTGCACTCAGGACCTCATCCAGCAGGCGTTTACCGGACACCCTGAGCTCCCTGCGGTGCTCCAGAGTTGGGGGGCTACCAGCAAGGCCCCTGCCCTGGGGAAGCCGACCCTCAAGGATAAAGATGGAAAGGAACTGAGTGGGTGTCCACAGGTGGACAGCCCCAGAGATGCTGCAGCAGGAGGGGGGCCCTGCCCATCTTTCAGGGCGAGATGGGGAAGCAATGTGAAGGCACGTGGATATCAGAGAAGAATTTTCCAGAGAGAAGGTCTCACAAGTGCAGAGGCTGGAGGCAGACACCTGCACTGGGTGACACAGGAACACCTCGAGGCCTGTGACCCAAGCGCCATGATGGGGTGTGGCTGCAGACGCACAGAGGGCCGGGTGTGGGAGGTGTCGGTGGTGTGGGAGGGTCTGGCGGTGGCTGCAGGTGTCGGTGGTGTTGGAGGGTCTGGCGGTGGGGACTTGGCATCTTGCTCAGAGTGGGTGGGAAGCCCCAGGAAGTGGGACAAGAGTGCCACGTGGGAAGTCGCCCCAGCTGCAGTAGGGCAGGAGCCAGGGCTGACCAGAGGGCCCTGGGGAGCCAGACTGAGCCCACGAGCACGCGGGACCCCAGGGCCATCCTCACAGGGGCCTGTTCTACACGGTTTAGATGTGGGTGCGGCTCAAAGAGGCGAGTGACTCCTCTCTGAGACCTGGAGGCAGGAAGAGCAGGATGCGGCAGCGGGGCTGGCCTCGGGCTCCCAGGACCACAGGCAGGCGGCACACAGGTGACTGCAGTCGGAGTGGGATCAGAGCAGAGAGCAGAAAACAGAAAACGTGGATGAAGAGGACCCGCTGATCCAGACAGCACTGCCACCCAGAGAGAGTCTGGCAGAAGCAGTCAGGGCTGCCCCAGCCGTTCCGGGGTCAGGGGTGAGGAGCCGCACCAGGGGCTGAAGGTGGAGGGTGGGCAAGAAGGGGGTGTGGGGGCAGCATCACAGGCCAGGCTCGTGCCAGAGGCAATGGGCGAGAGGGGCAATGAGAACTGATGGCTGGGTTGGTGGTGGGAGGACAGTGAGTGGCAGCCTTGGTGGGAGGGGCACCAGTGAAGAGGGCAAGTCCTGATTAGGGCAGATCCAGGAGAAGGGGCCTCCACCCAGCAGTGATGGGCTAGGCCACGTGACCCAGCGCCCAGTGAAAACACCACAAACGCTGGGCCAAAAAATACCGAAGAAAAATGCTGAAGAGGCCGGGCACGGTGGCTCAGGCCTGTAATCCCACACTCTGGTAGGCCGAGGCGGGCAGATCACCTGAGGTCAGGAGCTGGAGACCAGCCTGGCCAACATGGCGAAACCCTGTCTCTACTGAAAATACAAAAATTAGCTGGACGTGGTGGCGGGCGCCTATAATCCCAGCTACTTGGGAGGCTGAGGCAGGAGAATTGCTTGAACCAGGAGGCGGAGGTTTCAGTGAGCCGAGATCGCGCCACTGCACTCCAGCCTGGGCGACAAGAGTGAGACTCTGTCCCAGAAAAAAAAACCACGCTGAAGAGTGTCAAGGGCAAGGGAAGAGCCTGACCTGGGGGCTGAGCTGCACCAAGCCCAGTGCCGCTCTTGGCCAATAGCCCTTGCCCCGCCAGCAGGTTTGGCCTCAAGCTTCCCAGCCCACCCAGAGAGAGGAGTCCAGGAGATCTCCACAGGGCCACATCTTAGGAGTCAGGGCCAGAAGCAAGCCTGTCCCAACCAACTTGCCCCGAAGACTGCAGGGGAAGTGGTTGAACAGAATGAGAAAAACGCAGAATGGAGCTCGGCGCAGGCGTTCATGCCTGTGGCCCCAGCATTTTGGGAGGCCAAGGCAGGAGAATTGTTTGAGCTCAGGAGTTCAAGACCAGCCTGGGCATCATGGTGAGACCCTGTCTCTACAAAACAATTTTAAAAATTAGCCAGGCATGGTGGAACACACCTGGTCCCAGCTACTTGGGAGGCTGAGGCAGGAGGATCCCTTCAGCACAGGAGGTCAAGGCTGCAGCGAGCCACGACTGCACCACTGCACTGCAGCCTGGGTGACAGAGCGAGACCTTGTATCTCAAAAATATGCAGAAGAGTAATATTAAAAAAAAAAAAAAAACTTTCCTGATAAATCATGACCCTCGATCAGCCCTACACAGCCCTACACTGACTTGCTGCCTGGGAGGTTCACAGAATTTCATTCTATGAACTTGGTCACTCCCAGGCTGCACAGACCCAAAGCCCCCTAGCAAAAGCAGAAACAAACCCCCTCTGGAGGAAGGTGCTTTGTCTTTGGCATCTAGGAACCCCTACGAATAATTCTTCAAACGTAACGAGCTGAACACTGCCACAGCCAGCCAAGCACAGAAAAACTAAGGAGCCAGGAGGGTGAACCAGCAGGAACAACAGACACTAAAACAGACCACACAGGCTGGTGCAGTGGCTCAGGCTCACACCTATAACCCCCACACTTTAGGAGGCCACGGTGGGAGGATCGTTTGAGCCCAGGAGTTCAAGAGCAGCCTAGGCAACATAATGAGACCCTGTTTCTACACACAATTTTTTAAAAATTACCTAGGCATGGTGGTGTGCACCTGTAATCCCAGCTACTCAAGAGGATGGCTTGAGCCCAGGGGCTATGATCACACCACTGCACTCCAGCTTGGGCAACAGAGTGAGACCTTGTCTGTAAAAAAAACTTTTACAGACTGACTACAGACTTGAAAAAATGGAATTGCCTGATTATAAAACATCATAAAAAATTATTCAAAGTTTTTTTTTTTTTTTTGAGACAGAGTCTCGCTCTGTCACCCAGGCTGGAGTGCAATGGCGCACTCTCAGCCCACTGCAACCTCTGCCTTCCGGTTTCAAGCGATTCTCCTGCCTAAGCCTCCCAAATAGCTGGGATTACAGGCGTCCACCACCATGCCCGGCTAATTTTTGCATTTTTAATAGAGACAGCGTTTCACCCTGTTGATCAGGCTGGTCTCGAACTTCTGACCTCGTGATCTGGCTGCCTCAGCCTCCCAAAGTCCTGGGATTATAGGTGTGAGCCACTGCGCCCAGCCTAATTTTTGTACTTTTAGTAGAAATGGGGTTTCATCATGTTGGCCAGGCTGGTCTCAAACTCCTGACCTCAAGTGACCCACCCACCTTGGCCTCCCAAAGTGCTGGGATTATAGACGACAAACTATGTTTAAAGACACAAATGGTGAGCTTGAGAATACCCAGAATAAAAAACTATAAAAAGTGACATTGCAGATTTTGAAAAAAATAATAAAACTTCTAGAAATAAAAAACTTTCATAATCAAAATGTAAAACTCAATGGACAGAGCGAACCATCCATGGAGGGGTTCAGCAGCATATAAAACACAGCAGAAGGGGGCATTCGTGAACTGAAAGACAGATGAGAAGAAATCATGCAGAATGCAGCACAGAGACACGATGATGACAATACGGAGGGGAGATTAAGAGACACAGAAGACGGACGAGACGTTCTATCCTGAATCACATTCCCAAAAGGAGAGGAAAACACAGGCAATATCTGAAGCAATAACGGCTAAGAATTTCTAGAACTGGTAAAAGATGCCACGTCACAGGTTTAAGAAATTCAGTAATTCCAAAGAGATGAAAAAGAACTAACACCACACACTGAAAACTTTAGAAGATCAAAAAGAGTGATGTTTAAAGTGGCCCACAGGGGGCCGGGAGAGAGGCAGAATCCCCTCACAGCAGCGCCCACAGACAGCGAAGTACCCAACAGCGAGGAGGCCAGAGGACAGGGGGCGGCATTTCCACCGAGATGAAAGAAAACAAACGACAGCCGGCAGCCGTGTGCCTGCGGAGAAGAGCCTTCAAAAATGAGGGTGAAATAAAGGTATTTTCAGACACACCAGAAGGGAGGAAGTGGTCACCAGGAGACCTTTACCTCAGGAAACGAACGAGGACCTGTTTGCAACATACTCCCAGAAGAAGAGCGAAGGCAGAGACAGTGGCCATAAAATAACAATCCTGGTGAGATTGTTTAAATACGGAACACACATCACAAGATGTAAGTGCTGAGGGAACAAGCGGAGTCTCAGCAGCCTCCAGGGCTGCCCAATCTTCTGGCAGCTCAAGACACTGAACTGGGAGTCGGTGAGCCCGCCACCACTCACGCAAAGACTGCTGGGCTGCGCGACTTCTGAACCCCTGAGGAGGAGATGCTGGATAAACCCGCCCGATTCAAACGAAGCAAGAAAGGAGACAAAGGCACGTCCCAGGAGAACCGAAGAAGCGGCCGTGAGGAAAGCAGGCCTGTGGAGACACGGCAGCAGGCAGGTCTGCTGAGACCGCCAATCTGGGCTAACTAGGGAAGACCCCCATTACAGGAGCTTTATCCCCACAGTAACTAAGAGTGGTGTCCTGAACTGATGCCAAATGACAGCACATCCCTCAATCTTACACCACAAGCTACTTAACTAACACAATGCGACACAAGCCTCAGTTTTGCTATGAAATGAAGTGTCCTCTGACCAGAGACAGAGACAGGCCTCACTCCAGACCTTTACCCACGACCACCAGGAAAGCCAGGTCCTGGATTTGATTCCCTTGGAAGCAGAGATGTCAGGAGATACTGGAACCGACAGTCCTGGGAGGGGTCCCTCCATCCCCTTCCTCACACCAGCACCGTCAGAGCAGACGCTCGAGCCCAACTCCCCATCTCAAGGCACAAATCGAGGAAGCCCACCGAGGAAAGCCACGTTCACAGCCCTGGGCTTGGGTGGACACAGGATGGACACCGCAGTGATGACCCCCAAAGTGCCCTCCGACCCGATGAACAGCTGCTTCAGGTCATAGCCCGTGTTGTCCTTCCTCAGGGAGGTCAGGCAGTCCAGGATGGTGCCGTCGGCCAACACCTGGGGGCGAAGAGAAGCGCGTTCACCCGCCTGCCAGCCTCCTGACACCGCGTCGGTTGCCTCCGGGGCCAGGTGACACTGCTACAACGGCCTGCGGTCATGCCAAGAGACTGACGGATGTACTTTCCTCCCATACGAGTGACACCCCCCACACACAGCAGCTCATTGCCCAGGGGGCACGCCCAGGGTTGGGGGCAGTGGGGAGGCTCCCCGGGAGTAGGGCATTGAGAAAGCAGAAAAGAGCCAAGCCCAGGACCCAGCCACCTCCGGACCCACCAGCCATAAGGCAGCAAAGCTCCCGAGCTGCGGGCCTCTCCATGTCCTGTGTGCTGGTACTGGGAGTCAGAGGCTTCTACAGCTCGTGAGTGCAAGAAAGTAATTTATAATAAAGATAATCAGTGGCTGGCCAGAATAAAAGCTACTGGAGCGTCATAATTTACTGGATGGCAGCAAAGCATGGTTTTGTGTTTGCTTCGTCCACGTGGGTAAACAGGACAGAGAGCTCTGCCCGTGACACTCGGCTGGTGAGGGTGCGGGGAAACGGAGGGGCCCTGGAGGAACAGCGGTCGACACAAGGTCACGAAGCTGACCCTGGATGAGCGTTCCTTCACACTCAGCTTCCGGAAGCCCACCACTGCCAGGGCGGCGGCCCGTGTAACTGCATCCTCTCCGTGTGGCCCCAAGGCAGTGGACACAAAATCACCCAATCATGGGAGGGCAGGGCAGGACAGGGCCAGGCCTCCCTCAGGATGGGGGTGTATGTAGCCCGCACGTCCCTGAGGGGCCCAGGGCCAGGAACCAAGACCTCCCACCCCGAGGGGCCCCATGCACCTGCACCACCACGTGGGCCCACGAGAGCCGCGAGAGGACACCCCATGGCCACCTCTGCGCCAAGCGGCTGCCCCAGCTCACCACTTCCAGGCCCAGGACAGTTCCATGCAGTGAGCCGTATCGAAGAAACCGCAGGCCCCCGGCGTTGGTTGCCACGTTTCCCCCGATGTGGCAGCTGCCCTTGGCTCCTAAGTCCAGCGGCATGATAAAGTCCCGTTCCTCCACGTAGTGGCTCAGCTCCTCCAGGACGCAGCCCGCCTGGCAAACCAGAATTCCTGCAGAGAGCGACCAGGCTGCCACAGCACTCGACTTCCAGTGGGCCCGGGGCTGGTGGGGCCACCCCCATCCCGCACAGACAGGCCACCCAGAAGGAACATCAGCCTCAGCGCCAGGGCCGAGGAGAAGAGGCGCCCCCACATCGCTGGCCCAAGGCTGAAAACATCCGGGCCTAACAGGACCTTTACGATTATAGTGACACAAAAGAAAAATGGGTGACATGAAAAGAGAGGGAAAAACTTCCCACCCACACACATGCTCCTGGAAAGGAGCAGAAGGGGGAAGATTCTCGGCTGGGGCGGATCCTGGCCCTGGGCACGTGGGACAGTGTCTGGAGACATTCTGGGTTGGGGGTGCCATGGGCACCTGGTAGGCAGAGGCCAGGGATGCTGCTCAACACCCTACAGTGCAGGTGCCTGACCAGAAGTGACCGGGGCCTGGAGCCCGGCCTTGTGGGGAGAGGCCCAGCTCCAGAGCAAGACCCTGGCACCCTGGGTCTGCAGCGCCACGTGACCACAGGATCCCCTCACACCTGCCACGCCCTGGCGCCCTGGGTCAGGATCCCCTCACACCTGCCACGCCCTGGCGCCCTGGGTCTGCCGTGCCATGTGAGCACAGGATCCCCTCTGCCTGCCACTCTGCACCGCACACACCTCCAGAGCGGGCTGGAGCTAGAAGGGACCAGAGTGACAGCCCTCACCATACGTCATCAAAGTGACCCCACAGCAGGCATGTCTGGAGGGGCCAGGTGAGGTGGGGCTGGGCTGCCAGGCTACAGATGCTGGTTCTTTCCCCAGCCCCGTCCCTGACTCATTCGCCCACCCAAGCACTGTGAGTCGCAGACGCTGGCAAGGAAGAATTCCACCAGTACCAGGAGGGACACCTGGGCCCCGAAGGGCAGCACAGGCTTACCAGACACACTGTGGAAGCTGAGGACCTTGTTCATGCGGGCAGTGGAGAGGATGATCTCGTCAAAGACGGGGACGCTGCCACCCACCATGCCTGTGTTGCCCCCCTGCGGGTTCACAGCCAGGTTCCTCTCGTGGCAGTGCCTGGGATGAGGACAGGAGGGACATCGGGGCTCTGTCCCCACCCCCACGCCACCATCCCCAAGGACACGCCACAGGACCAGTGCCTGACCCCAAATCCTGATTACTCTGCTCTGCCTGCAGCCCCGGCGGCGGTTCCTCCCCAGCCCACGCATGTGAGGGATTCTGAGGAAGGACAGATGCCAATCCAGGAGCCGTGCACAGGGTGACGGAAGTGGAGGCCCCGATTCTAATGTCCTAAAAGACTTCCCGCACAGGACAGAACGTCCTACACACCCCGCTCCCATCCTTCCCGTTCACACTGTGGTCACAGCGGGCCCAGCTCAGGGCTCCTCGACCGCACTGCCCCCACCCCCTTCCACCCTCTGCCTGCATCTCCCCAGCCTTGGCCCGTCATCCCCCAGATGTGTGCCCAAGGATACCTCCCTCCCAACCAGTCTGCACCTTTGCAAAGCCCCAAAGCCTTGAGCACACCCAACGTGTAAGGGTTTGGAGAAACCAAAGCTCCCTGACCTGGAGAGAGGAATCTGCCCACGTACATTAAATAAACCCTGGAGGCAGCAAGTCCCAGGGACGGAGTTTAACAGAGTAAGTGCAAATTGCCACAAAGTACCTGCTGAGGATGATCTAAAGCACTGTCTACAATCATGGAAACCTGGAGACCAGTGCCACCCTGTGGCGTGTCCATGGGGGAGGATCTTTGCTGTTACAGACGGTGCCAAGAAATGTGCAGGGGCATTGCCAAATGGGGGGAAATGATTACACACCATAGATGCATTGATATAGCACTTAAAAACCACAGAACAAACACTGAGACACACAAACCAAGATGTCATCGGCTGGCTTCGCACCGCGTCACCCCAGCTGCCCACAGGCTCCACGAGGAAATGACCGGCAGGCAACACAGAAGGACTTGGGGGAGCCGGGCGCCACCACCTCACCTGAGGATGTGGGACACCTCCTCCGAGGTCCGTGGCCTCAGCAGCACCTTGCTAGAGCCTGTGACAGGAAGGAAACCCCGTGAGACAGCGTGGGGGGAGCTGCAGATGAGGCAAGTGGGCGCTCTCCCCAGAGTGAGCTTTTTTCTTTTGGAGACGGAGTCTCACTCTGTTGCCCAGGCTGAAGTGCAGTGGCACGATCCTGGCTCACTGCAACCTCTCCCTCCCGGGTTCAAGCAATTCTCCTGCCTCAGCCTCCCGAGTAGCTGGGATTACAGGCACCTGCCACCACACCTGGCTAAATTTTGTATTTTTAGTAGAGATGGGGTTTCACCACGTTGGCCAGGCTGGTCTTGAACTCCTGACCTCATGATCTGCCCACCGTGGCCTCCCAAAGTGCTGGGATTACAGGCGTGAGCCACCATGCCCAGCCCCCAGACAGTGATCTTATTTGGGAAGCTGAGGAGAGAGAATCACCTGAGCCCAGGAGGTCGAGGCTGCAGTGAGCTATGATCGCAACAGCACTCCAGCCTGGGTGACAGAGCAAGACCCCGTCTCAAAAAAAACCAAAACTAGGTCCCACGTGGGAGGTGGCAGGCCGGGCACTGGGCAGTATGCAGAGGTGGGTGAGGCTGGTCCCATGGACGAGAGTCCCACAGGCCAGGCATTGGCGGCTCTGAGGTTGCCCACCCACTTGTGGTGAGGTCAGCTCGGTTCCATGGTAACGGGCTGTCTGCAGGCTTCCCTCCTGCCACGCCACCACACTTCGTTTCGTGATGTGTGTGCACCTCACACGCAGACACTTGAGACCTTGTGGACATCCTGTCGCTCCTCAAGCTTCACCCATTAACATCTTTGATTATCTTAGACTGAATCAGTTACTAGGATGGTTGCCAACGAGTGATTTTCCTAAATCCAATCGTCCACCTACATTTCCTTTTATTTCTTTTGAGACAGGGTCTCACTCTGTCACCCAGGCTGGAGTGCAGTGGTACAATCACAGCTCACTGCAGCCTCAACCTCCTGGGCTCAAGTGATCCTCCCACCTCAGCCTCCCAGGTAGCTGGGACTACAGGTGCCTGCTCCACCACGCTCGGCTAATTTTGATATTTTTAGTAGAAACAGGGTTTTGCCATGTTCCCCAGGCTGGTCTTGAACTCATGGCCTCAAGCAATCCACCCACCTCAGCCTCCCTAAGGGCTGGGGTTACAAGCATGAGTCGCTGCGCCTGGCCTCTTAGCTGACTCTGCCACAAGGGAGGGCTTTCCCCTCACTCCCACTGACATGTTTACGTAGCTGCTTATTCACAGTGATGAGGGCTTTCGGCTTCTCATTTTATTCACTGGGCTGTAAGTCTTGGCTGCCTTATTTGCTGAGTGCCTGGATGTGACCAATGGGAGCCCTCTAAGCTAGTTAGCCAGTGTTGCTAACCACTGCTGCCCCAAGTGAGCTGGTGTCTTTCTGCCTTTGGGTTTCCTTGAGATGACTTTCCCAGGTGATGGGGGCTGCAGACAGACAGCAGGTGCAGTCACAGGTGCCTGTCACCTCTTCACGGAGCTCTGAGAACCAGGCTGTGGTGTCCACCTTACTTTTCTTATCGGAACGCCACTTAATCTCTCTTTCATCAAACCAGCAATGTTTGCAGAGGGGCCTGCTGGGCGCCTGGGCCTTGGCCGACACTTCAGCGCACCACCTGAGGGAACTGTGGCACCTGCGCTCGCTGCATCCCTGTCCCCAACTCAGCTCGGGAGCCCCAGGACTCATGGCAAAGCTTTCGACTTGGGCACACTTGGGACGCACCTGTGACAGGGTTCTCAACACATACATGAGTGCGCCCCAGAATGCAGGCCAGGCCGCATTCCAGACACAGAATGCGGACAGAAGGACAGAATTTCCCACTCCTGTGATGTTTACCTTCTAATGGGAAGGATAAAAAGGACGGCTCCCTCCCAGTGGTCCAGTGTTAACCATGGGAGCCCCACAAAGAGAGAGGGGGCCGTGGGGGCAGAGCCGCCAGAGGTGACGCAAGGGTCCAGCCTGTTTTCACACCGCGAAGCCCCCACCCTCCCGCCAGTGCAGGCATGCTCACTAAACATCTGCAGCATCCATCCGGAGCAAATGGTCTAGATTTTTGAATATGATGCTTAATGAGTTTTCAGAAGTCTAGACACGCTCTCTCTCCAAAAGCAAGCCACACTAAGGGGCAATTCATCTAAAATTCAACAACTAAGCCTCACCTCAGTAAACACCTACTGAGCAGACATTCAGGACCAAACCTGTGGACTCAAAGATGAGTGAAATTCAGCGTTGCCCTCACCAAACTCCGGGCAGCAGGATGCAGAGGAAGGTGCCCTCCCACAGGCGCACACAGACACTGAGGGGCGGCCCTGCAGCAAGACAGGGTGTCCATGGCCACGGACATCCAAAAAGGGTGCTGACTGGAGAGAGGGGTCCCAGGGGGACAGCCAATTCTTGCCCAGTCAGGCTCAGGCAAGGCAGGGGAGAGGAATAGTGTAGCCACCCCTCAATCTCAGTTATAGCTTCCACCCCACTCCTGCAAGCCCTGGGAGAGCCCCCTTGCCGACTAGGGCAGCAGCAGCATAGCCCAGGGTGCTGGCCTCTGTGCAGGCTGGGAGCACGGGAATCCAAGCCTTGTGCTCAAGGCTCACGCTAGGTTCCTGCCCCACTCACCCACATGGTGTTTCCAAGGCAGTGGCTCCAAGCCCCATTTTGTAGGGCAGGCACTGAGGGTCAACTGCCTAGGGTCACCCAGGCAGCAGTGCTGAGCCAGGACTGGGGCCTGACTTAGTCAAGCCCAGAGTGGGCGTCCATCCTCACCTGGCTCCAGGGACAACACTCATGAGCCTGCAGGCCCTGGGCCATGGTGGACGCTCAAGGCTGCAGCTTGAGATCGCCCCAGAGGGATCCTTATTTAGGGAGCAGGGTGAGGGTGGGGGCCGTTCCACTCAAGAGAGCTCCTACGTAGTGACCATTGGTCCAGTGATTTCCAGTGACTCCCGGCCTTTCTGCAGGGAAAGAGCTGCTTCCATTATCTGAGCCTAGACCCCAGTTCAACTTGCTAACTTTCTGAACTGTTTTAACATACACTGCACTCCCAGATTACATGGTCTGGAAACTCTGAGTGTTCTTAATACTTTTAATCTTCTACAAGGGCCAAAACAACAACAACAAAAGATTTTAAAAATTCCAGATCTTCCCAATGACAGCACACCCTACGTTCAGCCCCAGGACCTGGTGCCAGTGCTACAGGTTTAAATGTATCATTTTGTTGTAAATTAGAGTCAACCAATTCTCTTCTACCTCACTTTACTATTTTAGCAAGAACACCATGTTGATTTTTTTTAATTGTGTAGCACGTAGGTTATGTTATCTCAGAAATCATTTTTTTCTATCACCCAGGTTAGACAGCAGTGGTACCGTCACAGTTACTGCAGCCTCAACCTCCCAGGCTAAAGCTGTCCTCCCACCTCAGCCTCCCAAGCAGCTGGGACCACAGACACACGCCACCACATCCAGCTAATTTTTAATTATTTGTAGAGAGAGAGTCTCACCATATTGCCCAGGCTGGTCTTGAACTCCTGGGCTCAAGTGATCTCCCACAGAACTGGGTTACAGGTGTGAGTTGCCACACCAGCCTGCAATCATTTCATAAGAGAAAACTGGGTTAGGCGTGGTGGCTCATGCCTGTAATCCCAGCACTTTGGGAGGCCGAGGTGTGTGATCACCTGAGGTCAGGAGTTCGAGACCAGCCTGGCCAACATGGTGAAACCCTATCTCTACTAAAAAAATACAAAAATTAGCTGGCTGTGGTGGCGGAGGCCTGTAGTCCCAGCTACTCAGGAGACTCAGACGAAAATCACTTGACCCCAGGAGGTGGAGGTTGCAGTAAGCGGAGATTGTGCCACTGCACTCCACCCTGACAGGGCAGGACTCAGTCTCAAAAAAATAAATAAAATAAAAATAAGAGAAAACTGGGCACTGTTACCAAAAGGAAGTGCCAGCCCCGGAGGCTGAGAAGTTCCTCATTCATGCACAGACTTGTAAGCCAGTGGGCAGGAGTGCAGTGGGAGGAGAGGAGCAGGCGTGGCCAGCCAGGAGCCCTTCATCTTACCTAGTGGGTTCCAAAAAGATATGTCCGCTTCCCAATGCCCCAGGACCTGTGAATGGGACCTTATTTGAAAAAACGGGGCTGGGCGCAGTGGCTCATGCCTGTAATCCCAGCACTTTGGGAGGCCGAGGCAGGCAGATCACGAAGTCAGGAGATCGAGACCATCCTGGCTAACACTGTGAAACCCTGTCTCTACTGAAAATACAAAAACAATTAGCCGGGCATGGTGGCAGGCACCTGTAGTCCCAGCTACTCAGGAGACTGAGGCAGGAGAATGGAGTGAACCCAAGAGGCAGAGCTTGTAGTAAGCCGAGATCGCGCCACTGCACTCCAGCCTGGGCGATAGAGCGAGACTGCATCTCAAAAAAGAAAAAAGAGAAAGAAAAAATGGTCCAGCTGCGCGCCAGGGCTCATGCCTGTCATCCCAGCACTTTGGGAGGCCAAGGTGAGTGGATCACCTTAAGTCAGGAGTTCAAGACCAGCCTGGTCAACATGGTGAAACCCCGACTCTACTAAAAATACAAAAATTAGCCAGGAGTGGAGGCGGGCGCCTGTAATCCCAGTTACTTGGGAGGCTGAAGCAGGAGAATCGCTTGAACCCAGGACGGGGAGGTTGCAGTGAGCCGAGATCGTACCACTGCACTCCAGCCGGGGCAACAAGAGCGAGACTTCATCTCAAAAAAAAAAAAAATACAGGAAAAACAGTCTTTGCAGGTGTAATTAAGTTGACAGTACTGAGATGAGATCATCCCGATTAGGGTGGGCCCTCAATTCAATGAGAAGTGTCTTTATAAGACAGATGGAGAAGTGTCACAGAGAAGAGAAACCTGTATGAAAAACAGGCAGAGACTGGAGTAATTTGGTACCTGGGGCCACTAGAAGCTAGAAGAGGCAGGAAGGAGCCTTCTCTGGAGGCTTTGGAGGGAGTGGAGGGAGCGCAGCCCTGTGATACCCTGATTTCACACTTTTGGCCTCCAGAGCTTAAAGAATAAACTTGTGGGGTTTGGTGGGGAGGAGAATTGTTTTGTTTTAGTGATGAAGTCTTGCTGTGTTGCCCAGGCTGGAATGCAGTGGTGAGATAGCACTCCACTGCAAACTTGAACTCATGGGCTGGAGTAACTTTGTTACTGTTTGTTTTTTTAATCCTGGGCTGGCTAATTTTATTTATTTATTTATTTATTTTTATTTTTAGAGACGATGGGGGAGAGGTGGGGGTGGGGGGGGGGGTCTTGCTACGTTGCCCAGGCTGGTCTTGAACTTCTGGCTTCAGCCTCCAGGGCAGCTGAGAATACTGGCAGAGCCACTGCGCCCGACAAAGTTGAGTTGCTGGCCGGGCGGAGTCGGAGTGGCTCAGGCATGTAATCTCAGCAATTTGGGAGGCAGAGGTGGACGGATCACGACGTCAAGAGATCGAGACCATCTTGGCCAACATGGTGAAACCCTGTCTCTACTAAAAATACAAAAATTAGCGGGACGTGGTGGCGGGCGCCTGTAGTTCCAGCTACTAGGGAGGCTGAGGCAGACGAATCACTTGAACCTGGGAGGCGGAGGTTGCAGTGAGCCGACATCGTGCCACTGCTCCAGCCTGGCGACAGAGTAAGACTCCGTCTCAAAAAATAAAATAAAATAAAATAAAAAAATAAAAACTTGGGTTGTTCTAAGCGACACGTTCGTGGTCCTTTACTCCAGCAGCCTGTGGCGGTGCACACGCCCCTCTCAGCGCAGCCAGGGGCTGGCACCCCGACCCAGCTCGTTCTCAGCCCGATTTGAAGCCTCCACCAGAAGGCGCAGGAGAGCAGGGACGCGGCCCCGCCGCAGCTTCCCAAGCCTCACCCACCTCGCAGCGTCCGTATCCAGTCCACGTTGGGAGCCTGCAGCGCCTCCGGGTCCGTGACGACCCCGCCGGGCACGATGCGCTCAAAGGCGGCCAGGTCCTGCTCAGACACCGTGGAGAACGGCAAGCGCCGCACGGGGTAGCGCTCCCGGGTCAGCGGCACCTCCGGGGTCCCGGGGGCGGAGCAGCAGCCCCTGCGGGCCAGGGGGCCAACCGGCCGACCCCAAGAACCCGCGGCTCCCGGGGCACAGGCCCCGCGCGGCCCCGGGGGACACCGGAACAACCACGCGGGCCGCGCCAGCAGCTGACGGGGCAGCATCGCCGCCGGGACGGAGGCCTCGGGCTCCTCCTTCCGGGCGAGGCCGGTACTCAGGGCCCGGGGGGCAAGGGCCGGGAGCTGCTGGCTGCGCGCCTGGAAATGGCCAAGGGGAATTTCACGTTTTATGCACATTGTACAAGTTGAAAAACGCTTGCAGAAGCAGGGAGAGGGGCAGGAGGGCAGCGAAGGGGAAGGCTCCGAGCACCCGGGCCCTCCCCCGGCCCGGCCCGCAACCCCGCGAGCGCGCGAAGCCCCCGCAGCCGGCCTGGACTTAGCGACACGCAGGCTCGCGGCGGCCTCGCCGGGACCTGCCCCGGACCCCAAGCCGCCACGCTCGCCCCCAAGGGGACCCCGCGGACGCGCGCGCGTTCCACGCAGTCACGTGACGAGCTGCAGTGCCGCCCCTACCCCCGCTCACAGGCACAGATTGGCTGACGGCGCCCGAGATCGCGCCCCGCGACCCCCACCCGCCGTGGAACCGCAGCCCGGGACCCTCAGCCGAGCGCTCCGGGCGGCCGCGCGCACGCACCCGCGACCACGTCCCGGGTTCCAACCCTCAGCGACCGCCGCAGGCCCAGAACCGCTAGGCCGGAGTGGGCGGGACGACGCCGCGCCTGCGCATTGACGGCTCCGCCCTGCCATCGAAGCCCCGCCCCGCGCTCCTAACGGGTCCCGCCCCTCTCGTCATTCCCGCCCTCCAGGCCCCGCCCCGCCGTCCAAGCCCCGCCCCGACTGGCATCGGAGGGTCAATCGCCGCTCCCTCGTCCTGCGTTCCCTGAGGGCCTCCGGCGTCCAGGCTGTCGGGCTCCTCCCTTCAGGTAGGGAAGGGACTAGGCTGAGCGCAGCCCAAGACGCCCAAGCAGCAGCCGGAGCGTTCTCCAGAACGAGGCCCGGTACGGGGGCTCGACTGAGGGACCTGGGGGCCGGCCCGCTCCTCCGAGGCCGTGCCCAGGGGGCGCCCCTTTCGCCAGCGGCCTCCCTCCCCCAGCTCCTGCACGGACCACCCCTCCTGGGCCCCCAGCCTTAGCTTAGGGGGCAGCTGCCTCCTGCAGGTGTTTTCTTGCCTCCGTGTCCGCTTCCGCCTGTTCAGCCCTCCGTGCCCTCAAACCCTTCGCACACCTGGGGAGCTCCTGGCCTCCTGACGCAGTACCTGCTGCCCCGAGGAGCCTCCCGGCCTGGGCTCCCCTTCCTGAGGCATCGCCAGCACTTGTTTTGTGGGTTTTCGAGACAGGGTCTAGCTCTGTTGCCCAGGCTGGAGTTCCGGGGGTGATCTCAGCTCACTGCAACCTCTGCCTCCCGAGCTCAAACCATCCTCCCACCTCGGCCACCCAAGTAGCAGGGACTACGGGCGTGTGCCACCACACCCGGCTAATTTTTTGTTATTGTATTTTTGTAGAGATGGGGGGGGTCTCATGTGCTGCCCAGGCTGGTCTCGAACTCCTGGACTCAAGCCATCCACGCGCCTCCGCCTCCCAAAGTACTTGTTACTTCAGCTCACCCAATTCCATAGAACCAGAGGGTGCAGACGATGCAGATCTCTGAGCAGATGAGAGCAGGAGCCCGCACTCGGTCCAGAGGCCAGACTGTGGAGCTGTGCAGGAGGCGGAGGCTACGCCCATGACAGCAGATGGGTCCTGGTAGTCACACAGAAAACCGGCAAGCTGGATTTGTCCTGGTGATGAGGCTTTGGAGCAGCAGTTGAATGGAGTCATTCCCGTCCTCCTTAACCACATCCCCAAGGGCCACTCACCTTCTTCCCAGGTGAATCACCCATGCAGGACTCTTCCAAGTCAGCAATGCATTTTGCCTTTGGACTACAACCCTGGGAAGGTGACGTCCACCTGGCCCTTCCTACCTGGCTGGCCCTTCCTCTGCAGGTCAGTGTGGGAGTTTCCCTTTGTCAAGTATGACTGTTTCAATTACACATTCAGAAACTGGAAAGACAACCACAGATGAGGTCTGTGGACCCCCTTACCACCCGACCTCCACACGCCCTCCTGTGGACCCCCTTACCACCCGACCTCCACACGCCCTCCCTCTGACTAGCAGGCCAGTGGCATCTTGGACCCCTGGGATTAGGAATGATTCAGAACTCATAAAGATTACCACCCATACCACCCCCTAAAATAACTGATTTTTCTGGCCAGGCACGGTGGCTTACGCCCGTAATCCCAGCACTTTAGGAGGCTGAGGCAGGTGAATCACCTGAGGTCGAGAGTTTGAGACCAACCTGGCCAAAATGGTGAAACCCTGTCTCTACCAACAATACAAAAATTAGCCGGGCGTGGTGGTGGGCGCCTGTAATCCCAGCTACTCGGGAGACTGAGGCAAGAGAATGGCTTGAACCTGGGAGGCAGAGGTTGCAGTGAGCTGAGATCACACCATTGCGCTCCAGCCCTGGCTACAGAGTGAGACTCTGTCTCAAAACACAACAAAACAAAAAAACAACTCTGTCTCAAAAAATAATAACAACTGATTTTTCTTTTTCCCAGGGCACAGACCCCTGGCAAAGCCCACATGTACCCTCGGAGAATGCTTGGAGGAAAACATGGCATGTGCTGGTTTCAGTGTTGTGGGGCCCTTCCCCCAGCATCAGCCTCCTCTTCCAGCGAGGACTCTGGTCTGCAGATTGGTTTCACCTGGATGGTGGGTGAGGGGCCGACTGTACCTCGTGACGACCCAGCTCTTCCCAGGTTCTGTTAATGCCCTGCTCGAGGCAACGTTTTGAGACCCATCAGCTCCTATTAGGTTTGTGTCCCCCAGAACTCGTATGCGGAAGCTGTAACCCCCAATATGGCCATATTTGGAGATGGGACTTCTGAAGAAGTAATTAAGGTTAAAGTCAGTCACAAGGGTGGAGTCCTGATCCAACAGGACATGCGTCCGTAAAATAAGAGACACCAGAGAGCTCCCTCTCCCAGTCAGTCATGTCGGCACACGTGAGAAGGCAATTTTGGCAACCCAAGGGAAGAGTCCTGGACAGGCACCAGACAACACCAGCACCTTAATCTTGGACTACCAATCTCCAGAAATAAGAGACATTTTTGTTAAGCCCCCCAGTCTGTGACATTGTGATAACCTGATACGGTTTGGATTTGTGTCCCCGCCCAAATCTTAGGTTGAATTGTAATCCCCAATATTGGGGGAGGAGCCTGGTGGGAGGTGACTGGCTCATGGGGGCAGATTTCCCCCTTGCTGTTCTTGTGAAAATGAGTGAGCTCTCAGGAGACCTGCTTGTTTAAAAGCGTGGCACCTTTCCCCTCTGCTCCCTTTCTCTCCTGGTCCGCCATGGTAAAATGTGCTTGCTTCCCCTCCGCCTTCTGCCATGATGTACGTTTCCTGAGGCCTCCCCGCCATGCTTCCTGTACAGCCTGCAGAGCTGTGAGTCAATTAAACCTCATTTCTTTATAAATTACACAGTCTCAGGTCGTTCTTTCTGGCAATGCAAGAATGGACTAATATAGAGCCCAAGCTGACTCCAGCAGCTTCCAAAGGGCAAGTACAACACAGCAAGTCTTGCCCTTCTAGAGCAAGCACAGTACTCTCTTAGAGCAACTGCAGCATTCTCACATGTCTTCCTTGGAAGTGAACTTGAGCAACCACCCAAGGTAAGGCACAGGGTCCTCCGCAGACCACTCTCCAATCACTGCATACCCCTTCAAAATTCAAATTCACACACTTGTCTCTGGGCACAACACTGACATTTTTTTTTTTTTTGAGACGGAGTCTCGCTCTGTCACCCAGGCTGGAGTGCAGTGGCCAGATCTCAGCTTACTGCAAGCTCCACCTCCCGGGTTTACGCCATTCTCCTGCCTCAGCCTCCCAGGTAGCTGGGACCACAGATGCCCGCCACCTCGCCCGGCTAGTTTTCTTTTTTGTATTTTTTAGTAGAGACGGGGTTTCACCATGTTAGCCAGGATGGTCTCGATCACCTGACCTCGTGATCCGCCCGTCTCGGCCTCCCAAAGTGCTGGGATTACAGGCTTGAGCCACCGCGCCCAGCCAACACTGACATTTTACACCCGTTTCCCAGAATGATGCTGAATCATGGGGGTGGTTCCCCCATACCTTTCTCGTGGTAGTGAATAAGTCCCACGAGATCTGATGGTTTTATAAGGGGAAACCCCTTTCACTCGGCTCTCATTCTCTCTTGTCTGCCGCCATGTAAGATGTGCCTTTTGCCTCCTGCCACCATTGTGAGGCCTCCCCAGCCATGTGGAACTGAGGGTCCATTAGACCTCTTTTTCTGTCAGGCGCAGAGGCTCACGCCTGTAATCCCAACACTTTGGAAGGCTGAGGCAGGTGGATCACCTGAGGTCAGGAGTTCAAGATCAGCCTGGCCAACATGGCGAAACCCCATCTCTACTAAAAATACAAAAATTAGTAGGGTGTGGTGGCATGCACCTGTACTCCTAGCTCCTCAGGAGGCTGAGGCAGGGGAATCGCTTGAACCCAGGAGGCAGAGGTTACAGTGAGCCGAGATCATGCAGTACCATTGCACTTCAGCCTGGGTGACAGAGCAAGAAGACTGTGTCTCAAAAAAAGAAAAAGAAAAGAAAATTTTTTTTTAAAGAACCCTCTTTTTCTTTATAAATTACCCAGTCTTGGGTATGTCTTTATCAGCAGCGTGAAAACGGGCTAATACAGATGCACTTTCAACCGTTTGTTCCAAAAAATACTTTATTTATTAAACAATATATCCATAATCTATAACATGATCCAAAAATACTGATATACATCTTTACATTATCTAATAAAAAGATTTACAATATTTCCTTTACAAAGGGAACATAGATAATTCCTTGAAAATAAAAATGTAACATTCATGTTAAAGCTGCGTCATCTTTTTGGATGAAATGTGGTTAAAGGTGAACACCACAAAATACAGAGGAAGAAAGAAACTCCAGTACAGTCTCTCCTGAATGGGAACATTTTCTCACATTTCCCCTGGCTTAAAATTCTTCTCAGCACAGGTATTGAAGGCCGATCACTGGTCACTGAAAATTTAGGAAAACCTAAGTCTTCAATGCCCATAATAAACATCTCTCACAGTTTTATTCTAAACCATGAAGACCTAACCTAGGACAGGGCAGACCCTCGGCTCTGTGGTCATGTGGGAAGCTGCTCTGGGCCAGCGTCACTGCTCAAAGCAGCCCCAGCCAGGGCTCCCAATGACAGGACAGGAGACCAAGTACAGTGGGGCTGCTGGACAGAAGACAAGCTGGCCAGTGTCCCCATCTGTCCCGGCAAACCCTCCCACCGCCACTGGTCTGCACAGCTGCTGCTCGCTGCTCCAGGCAGACTGGAAAACACCCACGCCACAAAGCCCTGGCCAACAGTGAGACAGGCGGTCAGCTGCTGCTCAGGCGGCCACAGAGGCCTCCGCTCGGTGTCCCTGGCCAACAGTGGTCTCATGTCCACCCGCCCAGGGGTCCCACCCAGCATGAGACGGGCGGTCAGCTGCTGCTCAGGAGGCCATGTAGGCCTCCGCTCGGTGTCCCTGGCCAACAGTGGTCTCGTGTCCACCCGCCCAGGGGTCCCGCCCAACATGAGACAGGTGGTCAGCTGCTGCTCAGGAGGCCATGCAGGCCTCCGCTCGGCATCCATGTCCCCAGCAGCAGCACCTGGGGCACATTCACAGATGCAGAGGGCTCAGTTTCACCAGCTCCTGTTTTCAAAGCAGCCTGCCTTCCCCTACAGGATTTCCTCAGATCACTGTCTGATACCGCAGCACTGAAAACAAGGAAAATGGGCAGAACGCTCCTTCCCATAGAGGTCAATCACACAGCCACAGAGGACCCACACCTTCGGCTCAGATGAAGCTGCCAGAGTGACCCACTGGGTCCAGCCCAGACACCCTCAATCCAGGAGATGGGTCTGGAGCTGGGCAGCTGTGGAGGGGGGTCTGGTCCAAGACTAAATCCCTGAATCACCCCCCTGGAGAAGGCGGCCAGGCCTTCTGGAGCAAGGTGTGCATGCTGCAAATGGTGTGGCTCCTGTGTCCCTGCAGGGCTGGGGCCAGGCCAGGCACCATGACCTTCTTTTCTGGCCAAACAGCCACTCCTGAGTGTGTCTCTCCCACGGGCAGCACAGCATCAGCCACAGAGTACTCAGGATTCAGTTGGGTCCAAACTACAGCCCAAGGAATTGTCTCACTCTGCTCATGTTTTCTGTGTTTCTTCCAAAACTCTCTGCATATTATTTTGGTGATATTATCGTAAGTGGCAAAAGTAAACATTAAAAGCACATAAGCACAGAAACTTGAAAAGAAAAGGTCAAAATTCAATACCTGGGAAGGTGCACAGTGGCAGGCAGGACCACATCATCACGTGTTAGACAGAAGCTTCCCACGTGGAAGCCAGTCATCTTTCCCCAGAAAGCAGCGAGACCTCAGGAAGCCAGGCAGCCAAAAGCATCAACAACCCCAGCTCCTTCCAGGGGTAGCCATGGGTGTGAACAGCTCAAAGGTGGAGTGAAATATCGAACTCATTTCTGAAAAATTGCCAGGCACTGTTGCAGCACAAACTCCCTGCACTTACCTATCCCTCTTCACAAAAATGGTACAAGAGGGCCGGGCACGGTGGCTCACGCCTGTAATCCCAGCACTTTGGGAGGCTGAGCCGGGTGGATCACAAGATCAGGAGATTGAGACCATCCTGGCTAACACGGTGAAACCCCGTCTCTACTAAAAAATACAAAAAAATTAGCCGGGCATGGTGGCGGGCACCTGTAGTCCCAGCTACTCGGGAGGCTGAGGCAGGAGAATGGCGTGAACGCGGGAGGGGGAGCTTGCAGTGAGCCGGGATCGCACCACTGCACTCCAGCCTGGGTGACAGAGGGAGACTCCGTCTCATAATAAGGTAAAAGAGAGAAGAAAATTTTCCACAATGTATTCTCCACGATCATTAAGCATCTGTGTTGGCCAGGTGTGGTGCCTCATGCTGGTCATCCCAGCACTTTGGGAGGCCAAGGCGGGTGGATCACTTCAGGTCAGGAGTTCGAGTCCTGCCTGGCCACACATGGTGAAATCCCGTTTCTACTAAAAATACAAAAATTAGCCAGGCGTGGTGGTGGGCACCTGTAGTCCCAGCTACCCAGAAGGCCAAGGCGAGAGAATCACTTGAACCCAGGAGGCAGAGGTTGCAGTGAGCCAAGATGGTGCCATTGCATTCCAGCCTGGGTGACAAGAGCAAAACTCCATCTCAAAAAAAAACAAAAAACAAAAAACAAAACACACACACACACAAAGCCTGTTAACAAAAAATTAAGTCATTACATGAAAACCCATCTCCCAGCTGAGCGCAGCAGCTCACACCTGTAATCCCAGCACTTTCGGAGGCCGACGCAGGTGGATCATTTGACCCTAGAAGTTTGAGACCAGCCGGGCCAACATGGTGAAACCCCGTCTCCAACCAAAATATAAAACTTAGCTGGGCCTGATGGTGTGTGCCTGTAATCCCGGCTACTCAGGAGGCTGAGGTGGGAGGGTCACTTGAGCCCAGAAGGTGGAGCTTGCAGTGAGCCGAGATCGCACCACTGCACTCCAGCCTGGGCGACAGAGCGAGACTCTGTCTCAAAAAGGAAAAAACCCAACAAAACCCACCCATTTTCACAGCCGTGGCTGAGGGTGTGAAACAGTGTAGCCTGCCCTCTCCGACGCTTTCCCTTCTGAGCCACAGGAAGGCATCGCTTGGAGGGAGCCCCTTCAGGTCCAGACACTGGCAGGGACGAGCAGCAGCAGTGGCCCACTGCCTGCCTGCACCTGCCGGGCACCTGCACCCAGAGGATCCACTCCCACCCACTGCCCCACACCCTCGGCCGGCTCCCGGAAAGGACAGGTGGCCCAGAGACACCCATGTGGTTCAAGAACCGCAGAGCAAGAATGTGGACACCATCCCAACCAGGACTGTTCAGGATGTTCTTGTTCTCTTGTTCTCACTCACTGACTACCGGCTTCTCGTGGGGAGGGCCCCGTCTGAGACACAGAGCTTCACACGTTCCTTTCTGCTTTATTTCCTCTCCCTAGTGAAACATTAAAAACAGGAGGAAAAGATATAGATGTAGCCATCAGGAGGAAGTGAGGCTGTCATTCCAAATGGCCCCCTACCATGAAGAAAACCAGGCTTAAGTTGGGAACCTCACATCTCAGTTTTCCCTCAGGTTTCTTTCTGTGGTGTGAGGACAGAAACAGGCTCCCCTGCATTCCTCAGGAATCCTCTCCTTCCTCTAAAGGCACAGGAGAGGATTTCCCAGAGCCTGCGATGCTGTCGGGAACCGCAGGTGAGGCACCGTCACCAATGCATCAGAGCAGAGCAAATCTGCACAGCCTTCCCCAACTACCACCGAAAAGACGGCTCCAGCTCAGCTTGGTGAATGCTGATTAAACAAAAAGCACACTCGAGTTTCCTAGCTTCATTCCAGAACTGCTATTGTGGCACAATAAATTCACAACAAATTCACATCAGAGTCCCCTTGGACGGGAGCTGCGGGCCTGGGAATGCACAAGCAGAGGCATTCGTGGTTCATCAGCTCCTGGCAGACGGGACTCACTTCACAGACACACGTAGACCCATGATCTTCATGCTATTAGGATAATTTCATCTTCACAGTAAAAACATCACCAATTCCCAGAGAAACGGAACATCAGCCCAGCTCTGTTCCAGGGTCTGGTGGCTGCTGGTCACAGGACCCACAGCTACTCCAAGCTAATGAAGAGCCGTTTACTCCAGAAGTGACTCCCCCAAGGGAGGACTGAAGTCCAAGCTAAAAAGGCAGCGCACAGTGAAGCGGAGGCCACTTCCTCCGAGGAAGGGCCCCCAGCCCTCCCGGGCCGTCAGAGGCGCCCAAGCAGGAGTGCACGGCGGCCGGATGCGGCGCGGCGCTGAGTGGGAGGAGGCACGGGCCCCACCCGCGCCGCTCAGTGGCAGGCGTGCTCCAGCGGCGTTGGGGCGCAGGGAGCCTGGGCTGTACCAAACAGTCCTGGAAAACCACAGGAAAGCTACGCGAGGGTGGCGCCGCGCGCTGCAAAGCGGCGGCCGTGGACCAGGTTACCACGTCCCCGCAGCTCGCACGTCTGGCCTGGCAGCCCGGGCTCACGCGCACCCGCCACATCCGCGGGGGCTCCCTGCTGATGCGCGGGGGGGTCCTGTAAAAGCCACGCTAACGTCAAGGCGGCGAGTCCCTGCAAGGTCGCCCTTCTGTGCGAACAGGGTTTGATGGGTTCTTGTTCTAGGAAACATCCAGAATTTCAACTGGCCACGGAGTTACTAAGTATCAACCGAACAAGGTAGTTGTAAAATGAAGGGAAATATTGCAACACGAATGAAGGAAGAGATTAACTTGCTCCTCGGATCCGGGCACACAGCTCCTCCTACTTCTTCTTCCTCTTTTCCTGGACACACCGTGGACAGAACCTGTGACAAGAAAGGCGCAGTGAGGCCCTGGTTGCCATTTCCACCAGGGCGCAGCGTGCCCAGGCCCCGCCTCCCCATGTCTGCCAGGCCTGCTGGAGGCCAGGGGGCCGGCACCAGGAGAGGCACACAGAGTGGGGCTGCGGCCTTCCTGCAGGGAAAACGCGCCTATGTGCGCGGCTCTATGCAGGAGGTTGGTTCTGAAGTTGACAGATACACGTCAATGAGCAAAAGCGATTTGACACCCAGGCGTTCCTCCTTAACAGGTGGGTCCTCCTTCCCCGGCCGATGGCAGGGTCGCTGGTGCCCTCTGTCTGGAGTCTGGGGGCTGCAGGTACCAAGCACGCATGAGTATGGCAGCCCCTCAGGCCCACAGAAACCCAGCCAGGCACCCTGCACGGGCCCTGGAAGCTGCCATCTCACAAGTGCTCCCTGGTGACTCTGAGCAAGTTCCGGAGCCGCACGCACCGGGAACTCCTGAACAGAGGCAGCTGCTGGCCACAGAGGACATTCCATAGGTTCCCCACGCAGGAGGCAGCTGACTTGCATGTGAAGGCAACTGTCAACCCCCGCCTGGCCCAGGCCGAGCCTGCCCAGGGCCCTCCGCCCTAATAGCCACCATGCCCCTTCTCCAAACCCTGATGCACCGTCCCTTGGCTGCACAGCATGGGGCACTGCAGTGCCATGTGTCCCCGTGACAGGGCAGCCTGTGTTGATGCCACATGACACCATGAGCTCGGCCAGCCTCCGAGACACAGCATCCTTTCCCTCTGTGTCCTCACACCGAACACCAAGGATAACTGGCTCTCACCAACTTGGGCGAGTCTGCCGGAGTCTCAAACACGCTGCCACGATGACCTCTGAGTGCCACACAGAAGAGCACATTCCGATTTCATTTTCAGAACGTATATCCATTTTTAGATTTTCAGCACAGGCAAACAAAGCCAGGTTTTTATCTTTTTATTTATTTATTTGAGACAGGGTCTTGCTCTCTCGCCCAGGCTGGAGTGCAGTGGCGCAATCTCAGCTCACTGAAGCCTTGGACTTCCAGACTCAAGCCACCTTCCCGCCTGCGCCTCCCAGGTAGTTGGGACACAGGCACGCACCACCACGCCCAGCTAATTTTTGTATTTTTTGTAGAGATGGGGTCTCTCGATGTTGCCCAGACTGTAAGTTTTTATTTAAATGAAATCTGAGGAACAACAATGCAGAAAGTTGCCATTGCCAAGGGGATGCAAGGGTCAGGAAGATAAACTGCTCCTGGCACCTGCACTCTTCTCCACCAGACAGAGCCACAGGCCCCAGATCCACGCCCCGGCTTCAGGACTCACCTCTCGTGCTATCCTTCCCAGATTTCCCTAGGGGACAAGAACCTCTCATTCTGATTTAAGACGATCCCTACCTCCCGCAGAGTCCGGAAGGTTGTCCTTCAGGAGGGGCCGTGAACGTGAATATTACGTAACTTGGTAACCGCTGTCCCGGGGTGAAGACATCCCTCTGCCGGCTCGGACAGGCACAGCAGCGAAGGAGGGAAAAAGCCACATCCAGAGCAGCCAGCCAGCCAGCCACACTCCTTGAGGCCACTGTGGGGCATGCCTACGTGGCTACCGCGCCCCGCTAAGCCTGGCAAGATCCCGCCATCGAGCGCCTTCTCCTGGGGAGGCCAGCAGCCCGACACCCAGCAGGCTGGGAGAAAACGGAGCGAGCATCCCCACTCACCATTTTCCTTTGGGTTTCGTGGTAAGGTCCACGCAGGCAAAGTGAAACCACTCAATTGGACACTGCAAAGTAAAGGAAGAAACCGCAGTCAACACACCTCATGTTCTGTACTCAAAATACAGGAAATGCCAACACCCGCCAGCCCTGCCCCACACAAGACCGTGCTCCATGGCGCGAATCCCGCAGGCAACACTCACGTCTGGATTGTCACAGCCGATCATCTCCCCGTAGGAGACCTGGTGGCACAGGCAGTACGTGGGTTCGTTTGGGTCCACCGGCATGTCCAGCACGTCGGAGGGGTGCACAGACAGGATGGTGTCAGTGAACTCAGACCTGCAGGGGACAAGGCACAGGAACCGCTGAAGGCCATGGCGGGAAGTGAGGCGGCGCAGACACCACGGGCCCTTCTGCCTCTGACTTAAGGCCCCCTCACCCCAAAACTCTGACGACGATCATTCCAAGGGGGTAATCTGTACCGTGCTCTGAGCGACACATAATGAATAAGCTTTTTTAATGCTTTTTTTTAAATGCTTTTTTTAAAGCATTTTTCCTATTGTCCTTCAGAAACGAATGTGACTCCAGGGCCGGCCACTGCAGTCATTCACTAACTGAATACACACCTTGTGGACGTTTTCTTCTGGAGCACACATTTTCAAAACCTCAATAACCCCTCTGAACATGCAATGTTCTCAGAAGGCGCAGCAAGAAAATCATTAAGGATACGAAAAGATTGTCAGCTGATGCTAGAAAGAAAGCTGTTACCCACAAAAATCCAGAAACAGTAGCAGCTGGCAGCACAGGGGTGGAGACATCACACCCATCTTTGGACCCAGGCGGGGACACAGGGGAACGGATGGCACCCAAGAGGTCGTGAAGCGCAGCACTCACCCACAGCACCAGGGCTCTGGTCCCACTCTGGGGACGAGTCCACTCTTGTCTCGGTCCCTCCTCCCAGATGGGACTCCCCCAGGGATCTCTGGACTCACCCTTCTCGGCCATCCCTCCAAAGACCCCAGCCCCTTTAGAGACAAGCACATGTCACCTCCACCAGCAGATGGCTGACACTTGAGAGAAGCCTGCCAGCCTCCCACCCCAGACTGACAGGTGTCAGAACGGCCTGCACCGTCAACAGATCTCCCGTAACCATGACCTCCTCCCACGAGAACAGCTGTGCATCCTGCACCCGGGCCCTCCACGCACCTACTCAGGCACCTCTGGCCCAATCTCACTAAACCAGCAGCTCCCCACACACTCCCTGGACCGCCCACCACCCATCCAGCTGTCCACCTGGCACAGGGCCCCTTCTGACCACACGCCATCCTTGTCACTCCCCACGTGGGTTTCTACACAGCAGCCTGGCGGGTATTCCACCCTGCCCATGCCTCCCTCCAAGCCTGCCACCTGCAGCACCATGGCCGCCCCACCAGGACCACAGACCTCAGGTGGAGACTTTCCCGTTTGAAAGGGATGCACTTAGGGGGAAATTTATGCTTTTATATTTCAGTATTTTTCAAATAAACGTACAAGCTGCAGGTAGTATAGACAGTGTATTCCCGTTAGTACAGACAGAAAAAGTATCTTCCCTATCCCACCCTCCAACCCAAGAATGTCTAGTTGCTACATAAACACGGCAGGTTAGCAGGAGGAACATGGCGGTGAGAAAAACAGTTGCAATTAGGGAGAGCCAAGGAGGAGAAGTCTGGTTCCTAGAGGGAATCAACACTCAGCTTTTCCTCAGACACCTGTCTAAAGCTCTTCTACGCCTTTGCAATTGCCTGTACACACACACACACACACACACACACACACACACACACTCTCTTGGGCTCAGCATGCACCCAGCCTCCCCGCTGCCCTCTGGCACAGGGGTGCCCATCTAAGTCTGTCCTTTGCGGGTAATCTGCTCTCCTGCTCTTTCTGTCTGGGACTAGACAAGAGTTTCTCTTTAGAGCTGAAATCCATCAGTGTCACAAGTCCAGGTCCAGGTGCCGCCGATACTGCTTTCAAGCAACAGTCTCAAGTAGTCTTCGGGCCTCTCCTCTGACAGTGGCACACAAGGGTCTACGTCTCAGCCACCTGCCGATTCCGGGCTGACACCTGTGGCTTCACCTCCAAGGGGCTCCCGCAGTCTCCTCGCGTCACCTCTCACCCGTGGAGAGCAGGGCAGCACCCTCTGCTGCCAACAGTCCCCGAAATGCTCTCTGTGACGCCCTCCTCTTCTGCGCCGAGTCCAATTCTGTCCACAAAGCCGGAACCGACATCTTGACCTGTGTCTCGGCATCACCGGGTTTGAGGGTGCTGGCCAGATTTGACGGTAGTGGGAGAAGGCTGGGGGCATGAGGGGACCACCCAGCAAGGGCACCCCAGAAGCTGAGGCTGGCGTGGAGGCCTCACTGGCCTCTCCAGTCTCACCTGAGGGAGCGCCATGGCGCGTGGCCAGGGAGCGCTACCACCAGCCCTGAGGGAGGCAACCAGGAGGCCATGGGGAGCCCTGTCCCTTGCACAGGCTGGGTTGACCCCAGCTGTCAGCGGCTGCTCTCTGACTCCCTTCAGCTCCAATGCCACAAGAGGCACCCTCTGTGCCAATTCCCCAGGGCATGGCAGGCAACCCTCGCCAGATGGTGCCAGTGAGCCCCTCCACGCCCGGCCCCAATGGCTTCCCAGCACTCCACGTAGCTCCTAGCAGGGGACTGGCTGCCTGTCCAAGCTCCGGGATTCCAGGTGCTACAGGTGACACTGCCCTTCGTCCACACGCCAGAGCAAGGCCACAGGGCAGCAACAGCGCAGGGGGCAGCCTCAGGTCATGGGATCTCAGACGAGACCCGGAGCATCTGTGTGGTCTAGGAACACTGCATTCCAGGAAGGGCCCTGGGCACGTGGGGAACAGGCCTGAAGAGGGCAGGCCACAGGGACAGGATGGCGCATGCTCCCAGGTCCCCAGCAGGGAACAGGACCTGCCTTGAAGCAGAGCAGCCTGGCACCACAGCGTGACCAAGAGGGGCGTGAAAACCCACTGTGCTGATGGGTCAGGAACGCGCGCCACAGAGCTCCACAGAGCTCCAGAGCCCAGGGGCAGGCGGGCGCCTGCGCACACCCAGGATGATGCCCTTGGAGGCACGTGAGTGCACACTCCCGCCCCAGCGGGCCCAGGCTTTGGGTTCAACCGATTGGTCCTCAGGACACCCTGTCTGCCCACCTGCACCATCTTCCTGTCCCTCTGGAAGGGGCCTGCTTGGCACCTTGGGCGTTAGAGCCCAGCTTCAGAGCTCGCCTTGCCAGCCTGTCTCGACGTCTTGCAACGGGACAGGAGCAGCACTGCCACTCGGGGGCATGGAGAAGAAAGAGATTCGCACACAAGCTAGATCCAGCCCGGAGCCGCAGGAGCCCCGCAACTGTCGCCATCAGTGATCACCCCCTCATCTGTCACTACTGCAACCTGCCCGGCAGGCAGCGCTGAGCTCCCAGGCTCCGACTGCTACTAAACAGTGCTGGTCAGTGCACTGTCAGGACAGGAAAAGCCATGAGGCCACGGTGGATCTTCCTGTGTTTGCAGAGGTGCTGGCTGTTCCTGAGGTCTCTGAAGCAGGGCAGAGCACTCAGGGAGGAAGCCCCAACCCCAACAGGGAGCTGGGATCTCCTTCACCACCACGAGGACCCCGGTACCTGCACTCCTCATGCCTAGCATGCCCTTGAGAAAGGGAGCTGGGGTCTCCTTCACCACCATAGGTGCCTGCACTCCTCATGCCTAGCATGCCCTTGAGAAATAGTGCTGGGTGAGGAAGAGACCAGGAGGAGTTCCGCTTTCACACAGAAAAGGCACGGTCGGGACAGGGCCTTCAGGTTCCAAGCAGGAAGGAGCAGGAAGACTCAACGCTGTTCTCACTGAGTTAGAAAACACAAAACCCAGCAAGTCACAAAAACCACATTCTCAAAGATGTGGGGGAGCTGTGGAGAACAAGCGCTGGATGACCTGCAGCCGGTGCTGGGGGGTGTTGGGGTGGGTGTCCACCTGCCTCATGCACTGAGTGAGGGCTGGGCTGGCCACCGGGCCACGCTGAGCCCACACAGCCACACATGGCGGCTGTGTCCCCACCATTTACAGAGTCCAGAGGCTGCACAGAGCCACTAAAAGCAGATGGAAAATCCCTGCAGCCTTGGAGTTCTCGAGGAAGGGGTGTGCTCGGGCACCGCCAGTCTCCTACCCCGTACTTCTACCAACTGCAGAAGCCGCTGGGGGCAGGAGGCGAGAGAGGAAATCTAAACCCACTGAAGTGCAGATGAACCTACAGGGCAGAGTCTTCCGCAGAGGGCAATCCGCAGGCTCCCTGGGGCACTCAGTCAAGAGCTCAGGGTCCTCGAGGGGCCTGGGTGGACCTGAAGCTGAGACCCTGCCCCGCCCCAGGCCCCCAAGCCTATCAGCCTGGACTAAAACAGAGCAAACACATCCTGGGGAGAACAGAAATTTCCCTCTCCACGCTTCCTTTATACCCAAGTTCGGAGAACTAATAACAAATCATAAGACATGTACACCCAGCCGGGAAATAGGACTGATTGTTTTTTTAAAAGCTGGTTACCAAGGAATGGTGGCACATGCCTGTAATCCCGGCTACACAAATGACCCTCCCACCTTAGCCTCCCAAAGTGCTGAGATTACAGGCGTGAGCCAAAGCGCCCAGCCCTACAATCTCTTAAATGAAAACTGTATTAAAGGAGATTAAAACTAACTTAGGGCCGGGCACAGTGGCTCACACCTGTAATCCCAGCACATCAGGAGGCCAAGACGGGCAGATCACCTGAGGCCAGGAGTTCAAGACCAGCCTGCATAACATGGGGAAACCCTATCTATACTAAAAATACAAAATTAGCCAGTCATGGTGGCATGCGCCCGTAATCCCAGCTACTTGGGGGGCTGAGGCAGAGAATCGCTTGAACTCGGGAGGCAGAGCTTGCAGTGAGCCAAGATTGTACCAATGCACTCCAGCCTGGGCGACCAAGCAAGACCTTTAAAAAAAAAAAAAAAGAAAGAAAGAGAGAGAGAGAGAGAAAGAGAGAAAGAGAAAGGAGGAAAGGAGGAAAGGGAAGGTGAGAGGCCAAGCTGGGCGGATCACTTGAGGCCAGGAGTTTGAAACCAGACTGGCCAACATGCTGAAACCCCGTCTATACTAAAAATACAAAAATTAGCCGGGTGTGGTGACGCTCACCTGTTATCCCAGCTACTTGGAAGGCTGAGGCGGGAGAATGGCTTGAACCCGGGAGGCGGAGGCTGCGGTGAGCCGAGATTGTGCCATTGCACTCCAGCCTGGGCGACAGAGCCAGAACCTGTCTCATAAATAAATAAATAGATAAAGTAATAGAAACAAATCAAACTGAAGTACAGAAAGAAAAAAGCTTACAGAAAGTAAGCAGAGCCTCACTGAGCTGTGAGAAAATCTAAACTAAGAAACACACAGGGAACTGGATCGCAGGAAGGGGAGAAAGCAGAGCACAAAAATATTTGCAGAACTGGCTGAACATTTTCCAAATTTGATGCAAAGTATAAACCAACAGTTCAAAGACGCACAAGTTCCACGCAAAATATACACAAAAAATCACACCAAGACACATCATAACCAAACTGTTAAGAGCCAGTGACGATGAGAAATCTTAGAAGCAAAAAAAAAAAATCACCAAAAATAATTATTATCACTAATTTATCATCAGAATCAATGAAAGAAGAAAACGAGAGAACACCTTTAATGATTAAAAAAAAAGGTTAACCGAAAATTCTATATGCAGCAAAATAAAAGCATTTTCAGAGAAATAAAAACTTAGAGAATTCATCACCATCAGCATACACATACCGTAAAAAATGTTAAAGTTCTTCAGTAGAGGAGAAATGACAACAGACAGAAATTTGCATCCACATAAAGAAATATACATAAGCAGCCGGGCGCGGTGGCTCAAGCCTGTAATCCCAGCACTTTGGGAGGCAGAGACGGGCGGATCACGAGGTCAGGAGATCGAGACCATCCTGGCTGACACGGTGAAACCCCATCTCTACTAAAAAATACAAAAAACTAGCCGGGCGAGGTGGCGGGCGCCTGTAGTCCCAGCTACTCCGGAGGCTGAGGCAGGAGAATGGCGTGAACCCGGGAGGCGGAGCTTGCAGTGAGCTGAGATCTGGCCACTGCACTCCAGCCTGGGCGGCAGAGCGAGACTCCGTCTCAAAAAAAAAAAAAAAAAAGAAATATACATAAGCAGAATATGCACGGAAAAGAAATTTTTAAAGAAAGAAAATAAATATTAAGAAATAAAAGTTGGGCCAAGCTCGGTGGCTCATGCCTGTAATCCCACCACTTTGGGAGGCTGAGGCGAGAGGATCACTGGAGGCCAGGAGTTTGACATCAGCCTGGCCAACATAGCGAAACCCCGTCTCTACTAAAAATACAAAAATTAACCAGGTGTGGTGGCGCACGCCTGTAATCCCAGCTACTCAGGAGGCTGAGGCACGAGAATCACTTGAACCTGGGAAGTGGAGGTTGTAGTGAGCCGAGATCACGCCATTGCGAATTGCACTACAGCCGGGGCAACAGTGCGAAACTCTGTCTCAAAAAAAAAAAAAAAAAGCAAAGAAGTATAGCTAATAAGACAAGAGTGGGAAAAAAAACGGAATGCTAAAAAAACACTTGATTAGTCCAAAAGAAGACAGGAAAGGAACAGAAGGAACAAATAGAAAACTAATAGCAAGATGGTGAATCTAAATTCTACCATATCATTAATTATGTTAAATATGAACAGACCAAATATTGCAATGAAGGCTGGGTGCAGTGGCTCACGCCTGTAATCCCAGCACTTTACAGGGAGGGGAGGCCAAGGTGGGCAGATCATTTGAGGTCAGGAGTTCGAGACCAGCCTGTCCGGCATGGTGAAATCCTGTCTCTACTAAAAATACAAAAATTAGCTAGCCTTCAAAGGATTTCAATTATATAATGTTCTTTGACTACAACAGAACTCAACTAAAAATTAAAATTAGAAAGGTATCTGAAAAATCCCAAATTATTTGGAAGTTGAGACACATACTTCTACATAAGTTACAAGGCAAAGAAATAGCATGAAAAAAAAATGCGGCTGGGCGTGGTGGCTCACACCTGTAATCCCAGCACTTTGGGAGGCCAAGGCGGGTGGATCACGAGGTCAGGAGATCGAGACCCTCCTGGCTAACACGGTGAAACCCCGTTTCTACTAAAAATACAAAAAATTAGCCGGGGTGGTGGTGGGCGCCAGCTACTCAGGAGGCTGAGGCAGGAGAAAGGCATGAACCCGGGAGGTGGAGCTTGCAGTGAGCCGAGATCGCACTACTGCACTGCAGTCTGGGAGACACAGAGACTCTGTTTCAAAAAAAAAAAAAAAATTCTAGGCGAGGTGTGGTGGCTCACGCCTGTAATCCCAGTATGTTGGGAGGCCAAGGCAGGCGGATCACCTGAGGTCAGGAGTTCAAGACCGGCCTAGCCAACATGGCAAAACTCTGTCTCTATTAAAAATAAAAAAAAAAAAAAAATTAGCCAGGCATGGTGGTACGTGCCCCTAATCCCAGCTACTCAGGAGGCTGAGGCAAGAGAATCGCTTGAACCCGGGAGGCAGAGGTTGCAGTAAGCCAAGATTGCACTACTGCACTCCAGCCTGGGCAACAGAGCAAGGCTCTGTCTCACCAAAAAAAAAAAAAAAAAATTATATTCCAGCACTTTGGGAGGCCAACATGGGTGGATCACTTGAGCTCAGGAGTTTGAGACCATCCTGCGCAACATGGCGAAACTCCATCTCTACCAAAAAAATAAAAAATTAGCCAGGCATGGTGGCATGCACTTGTGGTCCCAGCTACTTGGGAGGCCAAAGTGGGAGGATATATTGAGCCCAGGAGGTGAGGCTGCAGTGAGCCAAGATCATGCCACTGCACTCCAGCCTGGGTGACAGAGCGAGACCCTGTCTCAAAAAAAAAAAAAAGGATCAAGACAAAATGAGAGAAACACAAATTACCAATATCAGGACTGAAAGAGGGGCCATCAACACAGACACTACATCCGAACCATAATAATGCAAAATTATTAACAACCTGATGTCAAGAAAATCTGACAACTTACATGAAACAAATTTCTTGAAAGACACAGATTTTGTCCAAAACTGACCCGAGAAGAAATACAAAGCCTGAAAACTTCCATAGCTTTAAAGGAACTGAATGCAGCATCAAACTGTACATTTAGAATAACATTTCATTGCATGTAAATTATTCCTTAATAAAGTTAATTTAAAAAGTTAGAAAAACAGGACTAAACTATAATGTATAGTGTCTAGGAATGCACTATAAAACTATTAAAGAAACAAGGAAATAAACACTAGAAATCTGCATCATGTTTATTTGGGGACAGAAGGAGTTTATCATTTTAACAGGGCATATGGAAGGCCTTCCAACTGCAGCTAATCACTGACTAGGTGCTAGTTACAAAGACCTTCACTTTACGGAAATTAATTAAACCACGTTTGTTCTGTGCGGTTTTCTGTATCTGTGCACTACTTTACAATACAAGAATATAGGGATTTTTTTTTTTTTTTTGAGATGGAGTTTCGCTCTGTCGCCCAGGCTGGGGTACAGTGGTGCGATCTTGACTCACTGCAACCTCCACCTCCCAGGTTCAAGCAATCTCCCTGCGCCAGCCTCCCAAGTAGCTGGGATTACAGGCAGATGCCACCACCCAGCTAAGTATTTTGCATTTTTGGTAGAGACGGGGTTTCACGGTGTTGCTCAGGCTGGTCCTGAACTCCTGACCTCAGGTGATTAACCCGCCTTGGCCTCCCAAAGTGCTGCAATTATAGGCATGTGCCACTGCGCCTGGCCAAAAGGCTAAGCACTAGATTTCAAAACTGAAAATTGCAGCAGGGCACAGTGGCTCACACCTGTAATCCCAACACTTTGGGAGGACAAGGCAGGTGGATCATGAGGTCAGGAGATCAAGACCATCCTGGCTAACAAGGTGAAACCTCATCTCTACTAAAAATACAAAAAATTAGCTGGATGTGGTGGCATGCACCTGTAGTCCCAGCTACTCAGGAGGCTCAGGCAGGAGAACTGCTTGAACCTGGGAGGCAGAGGTTGCGGTGAACCAAGATTGTGCCACTGCACTCCAGCCTGAGTGACAGAGTGAGACTCCATCTTAAAAAAAAAAAAACAAAAAAACCAAAACCTGAAAATTGGGCCGGGTGCAGTGGCTCACGCCTGTAATCCCAGCACTTTGGGAGGCTGAGGCGGGTGGATCACCTGAGGTCAGGAGTTTGAAACCAGCCTGGCTAACATGGTGAAACCCCATTTCTACTAAAAATACAAAAAATTAGCTGGCCATGGTAGTGCACGCTTGTAGTCCCAGCTATCCAGGAGAGTGAGGCAGGAGAATTGTGCCATTGCACTCCAGCCTGGGCATCAAGAGTGAAACCCTGTCTCAAAAAAAACAAAAAACAAAAAAACCGAAAATGGTGCCTTTTTTGTCATGAAGAACTATTTTTTTTTTTTTTTTTTTGAGACAGAATCTCACGCTGTGGACCAGGCTGGAGTGCAGTGGTGCGATCATGGCTCACGATCCTCCCAGCTCAGTTTCCCCTAGTAGCTGGGACTACAGCTCACACCACCACACTCACCTAATTTTTTCTATTTTTTGTAGAGATGGGGGTCTCACTTTGTTGCCCAGACTGGTCTCAGATTCCTGGGCTCAAGTGATCCTCCCGCCTTGGCCTTCGAAAGTGCTGGAATTATAGGCATGAGCCACCATGCCCAAAACTGACACTCTTTGACCACTCCCCACCAGAATCATCTCCATAGAGGCTTTGTGGCATTTCAGCATTTTCTCTTTAGTCTAAATGTCACTCCTCCGAGGTAATGCTCTGATCTCTTTGGAGGGTACACAATACCTTTGGCAGGGAGGGTGTCAGTGGGAGAATGCTTTAAATAAAGTATCTCAAAGAACTTCAAGTTAAATGACATGTCTATTTAATAAATGTGGCCACATAATTTAACAATGAATATATGCAAACTGTATACTGACACATAAAATAACTGACAGATACACAGAAATCTAGCTACTTAAAGAGTGGTTTACATTGGCCTCTGTCAACAACACGCTCACCAACCTACTGTCCCTAGCAGGGCAGCACACACCGTGGCTAAGAAGACAGGCACTGGAGTCAGACTCCAGGTGCAGGCCCAGCCACACCACAGCAGCTCTAACGCCTGGGCAGGTCCCTGCGACACGGAAAATGCCCGACAACGGCACCCCCTCCATGGCCGCGGTGAGAACGGGCTGATGACAGGCGCACAGCGTAAGAACCAGAAGAACCCGAATGCCACCCAGCACGTGGAGTGCACTTCACTCAAGGGTCAGCTTCCATGAGTGTTTCTACATCCGGGATACTGGCTATGGGTATTTGTTCTTCTGGGAAAAAGAGGGGAAAGCCTCTTACCCTCCTTTATGCTTCTTTTTCTTTGGTGTATCTTCCTCTGATGTCCTCCTGCCTCGGCCCCGGGACCCTCTTTTTTCTTTCTGACCCCGGCCTTCTGAAAAACAATCAAGATGAAAATTATTTTTATAGAATTCTCTAAAGCAAGGCAAGTTTTGTGTTTTGTTTTAAGAAGGAGTCTCGCTCTGTCTCCCAGGCTGGCTGGAGTGCAATGGAACAATCATAGCTCACCGCAGCCTTGACCTCCCAGGCTCAAGCAATCCACCCACCTCAGCCTCCCAAGTAGCTGGGACCACAGGTGTGCACCACTACACCCGGCTAATTTTTAACTTTTTTGTTGAGATGAGGTCTCACTATGTTGCCCAGGTTGGTCTCAAACTCCCAGCCTCAAGCAATCCTCCTGCCTCGGCCTCCCAAAGTGCTGGGGTTACAGGCGTGAGCCACTGTGCCCAGCTTGCAAGACAAGGTTTACCCAAATATGATACTTACCCTAGTGATCATACTTTAATGATTTACTGGGACAAAACTCTTCAAAACTCCATAGTTAACAGTAATAAAGAAAAAAAATTAACAGACTTGCTTTTTAACCCTCGCCCTCCGGAGCTTTCAAAATCACTGCCCTCCATCTTGTCCTTCAGATCTGCCTCAAAGCGCGCCAGGTCTGCGTCAAGCCTTCGAATGTGTTTATCCACCTACAAAAGGATACCCAAAGCCTTATTTTAAAGTAAAACCGAAACACTTCAGAAATCACACATGTACAAAGGTATCCACTAGGAAATGCCTTCTTGCCCTTTAATTGAGTCGTCAATGAACAAACCTCTGCCAAATCAAGGCCACTATTTCAGAGTCCATGCAAGGCCTTGTGCTTTTTCTGCATATTTTGACTGCAGTGGAATGAATCCCATTTAGGGAAAAGACAGGCGTGTGGGCAATGAGAAGCAGAGTTGTGAAATGCAGTGAGCAAGGCCTGGGATATCTGACGCTGAATCCTACTTTAAAATGTGGCTACCTGGAGGCCAGGTGCAGCGGCTCACACCTGTAATCCCAGCACTTTGGGAGGTCGAGGCAGTCTGATCACCTGAGGTCAGGAGTTCGAAACCAGCCTGACCAACATGGTAAAATCCCGTCTCTAATAAAAATACAAAAATTAGGGCAGGCGCAGTGGCTCATGCCATAGCCCCAGAACTCTGTGAGGCTGAGGCGGGTGCATCATTTGAGGTCAGGAGTTCAAGACCAGCCTGGCCAACATGGCAAAACCCCATCTCTATTAAAAATACAGGCCAGGCATGGTGGCTCACACCTGTAATCCCAGCACTTTGGGAGGCTGAGGCAGGAGGATCACCTGAGGTCGGGAGTTCGAGACCAGCTTGACCAACATGGAGCAACCCCATCTCTATCAAAAATACAAAATTAGCCGGGCTTGAGGTGCGTGCCTGTAATCTTAGCTACTCAGGAGGCTGAGGCAGGAGAATCGCTTCAACAAGGGAGGCGGGGGTGGGGTGAGCCGAGATAGTGGCATTGCACTCCAGCCTGGCAACAATAGCGAAGCTCTGTCTCAAAAAAAAACAAAAACAAAAAACAAAAATTAGCCTGTTGGTAATGCCTGTAATCCCAGCTACTCAGAAGGCTGAGGCAGGAGAATCGCTTAAACCTGGGAGGTGGAAGTTGCAGTGAGCTGAGATCATACCACTGCACTCCAGCCTGGGCAACAGAGCAAGACTGTCTCAAAAATAAAATAAAATAAAATAAAAAATAAGTAAAATAAAATAAAATATGGCCACCTGGAGGTTGGGCATGGTGGCTCATGCCTGTAATCCCAGCACTTTGGGAGGCTGAGGCAGGCGGATCACTAGAAAGTCAGGAGTTCGAGACCAGTGTAGCCAACAGGGTGAAACCCCATCTCTTCTAAAAATATAAAAATTAGGTGGGCATGGTGCTGCATGCCTGTAATCCCAGCTACTCGGGAGGCTAAGGCACGAGAATCACTTGACCCTGGGAGGCGGAGGTTGCACTGAGCTAAGATTACACCACTGTGCCCCAGCCTGGACGACAAAGTGAGACTGTCTCAAAAAAAAAAACCAAATGGTTCCTCCGAGCAGATACACAAACAAAAAGGGTCCAGGAAAAAAAAAAAAAAAAACAAGGATGGTCCCACATAAAGTGTATCCTGT
>NW_020257525.1:0-6965 GCF_003255815.1 Theropithecus gelada
AGCCTTTCGCTAAGCCTGTTCTTGTGGAATTTGCAAAGTGAAATTTCTTTACCCATAGAGGGCGACGGTGAAAAAGGAAATATCCTCAGATGAAATCTGGAAAGAAGTTTTCTGAGAAACTGCTTAGTGTTCTGTTAATTCATCTCACAGAGTTACAGCTTTCCCCTCAAGAAGCCGTTCGCTAAGCCTCTTCTTGTGGAATTTGCAAAGTGATATTTGGAAGCGCATAGAGGGCTATGGTGAAAAAAAAAAATATGTTCAGAGAAAAACTGGAAAGAAGCTTTCTCAGAAACTGCTTTGTGATGTGTGACTTCCCTCACAGAGTTACATCTGTATTTCGTGTATCTGTTTGCTTGCCTTATTTCTGTGGAATCTGAGAACTGATATTTCCCATCCCTTTGAAGACTATTGGGCCAAAGGAAATATCCTCCGATAACAAAGAGAAAGAAGCTTTCTGAGAACCTTCTTTGTGTTCTGTGAAATCATCTCACAGACTTTCAGCTTCCCCTAAAGAAGTCTTTCGCTAAGCCTGTTCTTCTGGAATTTGCAAATGATATTTCGATGCCCATAGAGGGTGATGGTGAAAAAGGAAATATCCGCAGATTAAATCTGGAAAGAAGCTTTCTGAGAAACGACTTAGTGTTCTGTTAATTGATCTTACAGAATTACAGCTGTCCCCTCAAGAAGCGGTTGGCTACGCCTGTTCTTGTGGAATTTGCAAAGTGATATTTGGAAGCCCATAGAGGGCTATGGTGAAAAAGAAAATATCCTCAGAGAAAAACTGGAAAGAAGCTTTCTGAGAAACTGCTTTGTGATATGTGAGTTCCACTCACAGAGTTACGTCTCTATGTCGTGGATCTGTTTGGTAGCCTTATTTCTGTGGAATCTGAGAACTGATATTTCGGATCCCTTTGAAGACTATACGGGCAAAGGAAATATCCTCTGATTACAAAGAGAAAGAAGCTTTCTGAGAGACTTCTTTGTGTTCTGTGAAATCATCTCACAGACTTCCAGCTTTCCCCTCAAGAAGCCTTTCGCTAAGCCTGTTCTTGTGGAATTTACAGAGTGATATTTGGAAGCCCATAGAGGGCTATGGTGAAAAAGGAAATATCCTCAGATGAAATCTGGAAACAATCTTTCAGGGAAACTGCTTAGTGTTCTGTTAATTCATCTCACAGAGTTACAGCTTTCCCTTCAAGAAGCCGTTCACTAAGCCTGTTCTTGAGGAATTCACCGAGTGATATTTGGAGGCCCATAGAGGGCTATGGTGAAAAAGAAAATATCCTCAGAGAAAAACTGGAAAGAAGCTTTCTGAGAAACTGCTTTGTGACGTGTGACTTCCACTCACAGAGTTCCATCTGTATTTCGTGGATCTCTTTCCTACCTTTATTTCTGTGGAATATGACATCTGATATTTCGGATCCATTTGAACACTATAGGGCCAAAGTAAATATCCTCTGATAACAAAGACAAAGAAGCTTCTAGAGAAACTTCTTGGTGTTCTGTGAAATCATCTCACATACTTCCAGCTTTCCCCTCAAGAAGCCTTTCGCTAAGCTTGTTCTTGTGGAATTTGCAAAGTGAAATTTCGATACCCATAGAGGGCGACGGTGAAAAAGGAAATATCCTCAGATGAAATCTGGAAAGAAGCTTTTTGAGAAACTGCTTAGTGTTCTGTAAGTTCATCTCAGAGAGTTACAGCTTTCCCCTCAAGAAGCCGTTAATTAAGCTTGTTGTTGTGGAATTTGCAAAGTGATATTTGGAAGCCCATATAGGGCGACGGTGAAAAAGGAAATATCCTCAGATGAAATCTGGAAAGCAGCTTTCTGAGAAACTGCTTAGTGTTCTGTTATTTTATCTCACAGAGTTACAGCTTTCCCTTCAAGAAACCGTTCGCTAAGCCTGTTCTTATTGAATTTTCAAAGTGATATTTGGAAGCCCATAGAGTTCTATGGTGAAAAAGAAAATATCCTCTGATGAAATCTTAAAGAAACTTTCTGAGAAACTGCTTAGAGTTCTGTTAATTAATCTGACAGTGTTACAGCTTTCTCCACAAGAAGCCGTTCACTAAGCCTGTTCCTGTGGCATTTGCAAAGTGATATTTGGAAGCCCATAGAGGGCTATGGTGAAAAAGAAAATATCCTAAGAGAAAAACTGGGAAGAAAGTTTCTGAGAAACTGCTTTGTGATGTTCAACTTCAACTCACAGAGTTACATGTGTATTTCATGGATCTGTTTGCTAGCCTTCTTTCTGTGGAACCTGAGAACTGATATTTCGGATCCCTTTGAAGACTACAGGGCCAAAGGAAATATCCTCCGATAACAACGAGAAAGAAGCTTTCTGAGAAACTTGTTTGTGGTCTGTGAAATCATCTCACAGACTTGCAGCTTTCCCCTCAAGAAGCCTTTCGCTAAGCCTGTTCTTGTGGAATTTGCAAAGTGATATTTGGAAGCCCATAGAGGGGTATGGTGAACAAGGAAATATTCCCAGATGAAATCTGGAAAGAAGCTTTCTGAAAAACTGCTTAGTGTTCTGTTAATTCATCTCACAGTGTTACAACTTTCCCTTCAAGAAGCCGTTCGCTAAGCCTGTTCTTGTGGAATTTGCAGAGTGATATTTTGAAGCCCTTAGAGGGCTATGGTGAAAAAGAAAATATCCTCAGAGAAAAACTGTAAAGAAGGTTTCAGAGAAACTGCTTTGTGATGTGTGACTTCCACTCACAGAGTTACATCTGTATTTCGTGGATTTGTTTGCTAGCCTTATTTCTGTGGAATCTGAGAACTGATATTTCAGATCCCTGTGAAGAGTATAGGGCCAAAGGAAATATATTCCGATAACAAATAGAAAGAAGCTTTCTGAGAATCTTCTTTGTGTTCTGTGAAAACATCTCACAGACTTCCAGGTTTCCCCTCAAGAAGCCTTTCACTAAGCCTGTTCTTCTGTAATTTTCAAAGTGATATTTCGATGCCCAAAGAGTGTGTCGGTGAAAAAGGAAATATCCCGAGATGAAATCTGGAAAGAAGCTTTCTGAGAAACTGCTTCGTGTTCTGTTAGTTCATCTCACAGAGTTACAGCTTTCCCTTCAAGAAACCGTTCGCTAAGCCTATTCTTGTGGAACTTGCAAAGTGATATTCGCAAGCCAATAGAGGGCTTTGGTGAAAAAGAAAATATCCTCAGAGAAAAAATGGAAAGAAGCTTTCTGAGAAACTGCTTTGTGATGTGTGATTTCCACTCACAGAGTCACATCTGTGATTCGTGGATCTGTTTCCTACCCTTATTTCTGTGGAATCTGAGATCTGATATTTCGGATCCCTTTGAAGACTATAGGGCCAAAGGAAATATCCTCCGATAAAAAGAGGAAGAAGCTTTCACAAAAACTTCTTTGCATTCCTTGAAATCATCTCACAGTCTTCCAGCTCTCTTCAAGAAGCCTTTCGCTAAGCCTGTTCTTTTGGAATTTGCAAAGTGATATTTCAAAGCCCATAGAGGGCGACGGTGGAAAAGGAAATGTCCTCACATGAAATATGGAAAGAAACTATCCGAGAAACTGCTTAGTGTTCTGTTAATTCATCTCAGAGAGTTACAGTTTTCCCCTCCAGAAGCCGTTCGCTAAGACTGTTCTTGTGAAATTTGCAAAGGGATATTTGGAATCCCATAGAGGCCTATGGTGAAAAAGAGAATAGCCTCAGATGAAAACTGGAAAGAAGCTTTCTGAGCTACTGCTTTGTGATGTGTGACTTCCACTCACTGAGTTACAGCTGTATTTCGTGGAGCTTTTGGCTAGCCTTGTTTCTGTGGAATCTCAGAACTGATATTTCGGATCCCTTTGAAGACAATAGGCCAAAGGAAATATCGTCCATTCAAAATGAGAAGAAGCTTTCTGAGAAACTTCTTTGTGATCTGTGAATTCATCTCACATAGTTAGAGCTTTCCCCTCAAGAAGCCTTTCACTAGGACTGTCTTGTGGAATTGGCAAAGTGATATTTGGAAGCCCTTGGAGGGCTACGGGGAAATGGGAAATATCCTCTGATGAAAACTGGACAGAATCTTTCTGAGAAATTGCTCTGTGTTCTGTGAATTCATCTCACAGATTTACAACTTTCCTCTCGAGAAGCCGTTCGCTAAGAGTGTTCTTGTGGAATATGCAAAGGGATATTTGGAAGCCCATACAGGCCTATGGTGAAAATTAGAATATCCTCAGATGAAAACTGGAAAGAAGCTTTCTGAGCAACAGCTTTGTGATGTGTGACTTCCACTCACTGAGTAACAGCCCTATTTCATTGGGTTGTTTGCTAGCCTTCTATCTGTGGAATATGAGAACTGATATTTCGGATCCCTTTGAAGACTATAGGGCCAAAGGAAATATCCTCCGATCAAAATGAGAAGGAAGCTTTCTGAGAAACTTCTTTGTGATCTGTGAATTCATCTCAGGTCGTTACAGCTTTCCCCTCAAGAAGCCTGTCGCTAAGACTGTTCTTGTGTGATTTGCAAAGGGATATTTGGAAACCCATAGAAGACTATGGTGGAAAAGAAAGTACCCTCAGATGAAAACTGGAAAGAAGCTTTCTGAGCAACTGCTTTGTGATGTGTGACTTCCAGTCACTGAGTGACAGCTGTATTTCGTCACGCTGTTTGCTACCCTTATTTATGAGGGATCTGAGTACTGATATTTCGGATCTCTTTGAAGACAATAGGCCAAAGGAAATATCCTCCATTCAAAATGAGTAGAAGCTTTCTGAGAAACTTCTTTGTGATCTGCGAAGTCATCTCACAGTGTTGGAGCTTTCCCCTCAAGAAGCCTTTCCCTAAAACTGTTCTTGTGGAATTTGCAAAATGATATTTGAAAGCCCATGGAGGGCTATGGTGAAAAGGGAAATATCCTCAGATAAAAACTGGAAAGAAGCTTTGTAAGAAACTGCTCTGTGTTCTGTGAATTCATCTCACAAAGTTGCAGCATTCCCCTCCAGAAACCTTTTGCTAAGACTGTTCTTGTGGAATTGGCAAAGTGATATTGGGAAGCCCATGGAGGCCTATATTGAAAGGCCAAATATCCTCCGATAGAAACTGCAAAGAAGCTTTCTGAGAAACTGCTCTGTGTTCTGTGAATTCATCTCACAGACTTACAGCTTTCCCCTGCAGAAGCCGTTCGCTAAGACGGTTCTTGTGGAATTTGAAAAGGGATATTTGGAAGCCCATACAGACCTACGGAGAAAAAGAGAAAATCCTCACTAGAAAACTGGAAAGAAGATTTCTGAGCAACTGCTTTGTGATGTGTGACTTCCACTCACTGAGTTACAGCTGTATTTCGTGGTGCTGTTTGCTAGCCTTAATTCTGTGGAATCTGGGAACAGATATTTCTGATCCCCTTGAAGACTCTATGGCCAAAGGAAATATCCTCCGATCAAAGTGAGAAAGAAGCTTTCTGAGAAACTTCTTTGTGATCTGTGAATTCATCTCACAGAGTTACACCTCTCCGCTCAAGAAGTCTTTCGCTAAGAATGTTCTTGCGGAATTGGCAGAGTGCTATTTGGAAGCCCACTCAGGGCTATGGTAAAAAGGGAAATATCCTCTGATAAAAACTGGAAAGAAGCTTTCTGACAAACTGCTCAGTGTTCTGTGAATTCATCTCACAGAGTTACAGATTTCCCCTCCAGAAGCCATTCGCTGAGACTGTTCTTGTGGAATTTGCAAAGGGATATTTGGAAGCCCATAGAGGCCTACGGTGAAAAAGAAAATATCCTCAGATGATAACTGGAAAGAAGCTTTCTCAGCAACTGCTTTGTGATGTGTGACTTCCACTCACTGAGTTACAGCGGTATTTCAGGGGGCAGTTTTCTAGCCTTATTTCTGTGGAGTCTGAGAACTGATTTTTCGGATCCCCTTGAAGATTATAGGACCAAAGGAAATATCCTCCGATCAAAATGAGAAAGAAGGTTTCTGAGAAACTTCTTTGTGATCTGGGAATTCATCTCACAGAGTTACAGCTTTCCCCTCAAGAAGCCTTTCGCTAACACTGTTTTTGTGGAATTTGCAAAGTGATATTTGGAAGCCCATGGAGGGCTATGGTGAAAAGGGAAGTATCCTCAGATAAAAACTGGAAAGAAGCTTTCTGAGAAAATGTTCTGTGCTCCGTGAATCCATCTCACAGAGTTACAGCTTTTCCCTCCAGAAGCCGTTCGCTAAGCCTGTTCTTGTGGAATTTGCAAAGGGATTTTGGAAGCCCATAGAGGCCTATGGTGAAAAAGAAAATATCATCAGATGAAAACTGGAAAGAAGCTTTCTGAGCAACTGCTTTGTGATGTGTGACTTCCACTCACTGAGTTACAGCTGTATTTCGTGGAGCTGTTTGCTAGCCTCATTTCTGTGGAATCTGAGAACTGATATTTCGGATCCCTTTGAAGACTATAGGGCCAAAGGAAGTGTCCTCCGATCAAAATGAGAAAGAAGCTTTCTGAGAAACTATTTTGTGACCTGTGAATTCATCTCACAGAGGTACACCGTTCACCTCAAGAAACCTTTCGCTAAGAATGTTCTTGTGAAATTTGAAAAGTGATANATCCTCAGATAAAAACTGGAAAGAAGCTTTCTGAGAAACTGCTCTGTGTTCTTGGAATTCATCTCATAGAGTTACAGCTTTCCCCTCCAGAAGCCGTTTGCTAAGACTGTTCTTGTGGAGTTTGCAAAGTGATATTTGAAAGCCCATAGAGGCCTATGGTGAAAAAGAGAATAATCTCAGATGAAAACTGGAAAGAAGTTTTCTGAGCAACTGCTTTGTGATGTGTGACTTCCACTCACTGAGTTACAGCTATATTTCGTGGAGATTTTTTCTAGCCTTCTTAATGTGGAATCTGAGAACTGATATTTCCGATACCTTTGAAGACTATAGGTCCAAAGGAAGTATCCTCCGATCAAAATGAGAAAGAAGCTTTCTGAGAAACTTCTTTGTGGTCTGTGAATTCATCTCA
>NW_020257526.1:0-16232 GCF_003255815.1 Theropithecus gelada
TGTGTGTATGTGCATTTCCATGGGCATGTGTGTGTGCATGGGTGTGTGTGCATATGCATGGGTGTATGAGTGTGTGCGTGTGAATGTACATGTGTGTGTGATATGTGCATGTGTGTATATTAGTGTGTGGGCATGGGCGTGTGTGTATGTGTATTTCCATGGGTGTGTGTGCATGAAATGGGTGTGTGTGTGCGTGTGCATGTGTGTGTGATGTGTGTATGTGCATGGGCGTGTGTATGTGTGCATCGGCATGGGCATGTATGTGTGCACGGGTGTGTGTGATTTGCATTCCCACCTTCAGTGGTATCATCAGTGGATGCCTCTCCTGTTCCCTGTTGTTTCGAAGGTCACTTTCATTCTCAGCACTCGGTTTGGTCAATATTCCTCAAATTATTGAGTTCCTTAACATATTTGTAGCATTCATTTTCTTAGTATGACATATTAATAATACTTCTAAGAAGCGTCAATCTCTTAGCCTTCAAAGATGCAGAGTGATGTAACATGGAAAATATATGTTCTGAAGAAAGAATGAAATCGCCTGCTTTAAAATATTTGTTACTTGTTTCTTATAGTCAAAACTCACAACTTCCACTTGCATCTACACATATGGGAAAAGCTGAGTGTTTTGAGTGTAATCAGTAATTTCCTTTAGTGTTTTTTCCTCAAGGCATAGCATTTGTGCCATTTTATAGGATGTTTTAGAAATGATTAAACCTACTTTCAATTTGGCAAAAAGCTTCTTCTTTGTTTATTTTGCATAAATTGCCTTTTCCCTGCTACTGAAATTTCCAAGATATAGTGCATTTCAGATTGAGAGTTGTAGCTTTTGGGAAATTTTAGACACGTCCTTGCCGAAGGCATCATAATCTTTGCTGTTCTAATTTGACTTTGTCTTATTTCTTTAACGATTTTCCAAATTTGATTCTGTTCCGTAATGACTCCTTGTTCCTGAAGCCCTTATGCTCATTTTTAAGACGCCTTTAATTGCATCATAGATACAGAGCAATAGCTCTGTGGAAGCCGTATTTTCCAGGAAAGGAAGTGATGGTTTAGAGGATTCACTTGTGGAGATGCTGGATCCCCTCTCAGGCGCGGGTGCCGGCTGCAGGCAACCTCAGGCCCTCCTCCGCGCAGACACAGCAGGGAGCCCGCTGTACAATAAAGAAACTGGAATCTAATGATGAAATTATTCTCCTGTGTACTTCAGGGGCTGGCAGGCAGCAGACCGTAGGGCCCAGGGCTCCTGGCTTCCTGAATCGTCATAAGTGCCCGCGCCTGGCCGAGGCGTTAGGCCAGGTGCATAGAATCTGGTGCTGTCCCCACCTTCGGGCGTCTGCGTCCCACAGAGAGTCCCGTGCTGCCATCTCTCTCTGCCGACGGGCTGTGCTGTCTCTCAAGGCATTTGCTCAAAGGCAGAGCAACGAGTGACAACAGTGACAGCAATGACAGCGGCCACACGCTGCGGTGACAGGTGCAGAGCTGCTGTGCACACACAGGGTCCCGCTGCCGCGTCTGGCCCATCCCTTGTGAATATTTGCTGGCTCACCGCCTCTTCCTGCCTTTCTCTCCCTAAGAGCGTCTGATGGGGAGACCCTTTAACAGGGGAGTAGTGAGAGGAAGCCTAGCAAGTGTGCCCACCAGAGTAGGTGTGCGGTGGAGAGAGACGCCTGTGCAGAGGAGACCCCTGTGCAGAAGCCCCTGCATGCGCAGCCTTCACAGGGGGCCGTTTCCCAGACGCACCCCGGCTTCTCTCTGCCTTAAAGCCCCTGATAACCAGCTGTAAAGCGGGCTTTTCCCTCTCCAAGTCATGAATTTCAGCAGGAGCAGTGGAAGTCGTGGAAGAGCCCTTGGGGCTTTGGTGCGGCTTCACTTCTGTGGTTCCCGATTCTGGAGACGCCATTTAAATCTGTTAAGAAAACACAGATGAGGTGAAACTTCAGAAACTGCAGGTTTCCCACCGTGGAGGGAGGTCAGAGGCCGTGAAGGTCATCCACGTGTGTGTTCTGCAGAAATGAAGACTGGAGAAACAGACGGGAGGAGCTGTCTGTTGGTGTGAGCTCCCCCTCACTGCGGAGACTTCAGGTAGAGCTGGCCGTGGCTCCATCAGGTGCAGCCGGGGCCGCTAAGGGGCGGCGTGGCGCTGGGATGTGGCACTACCTCACTCTACCGGATGTCACTTTATCCCGCAGATCTTCCTGGTGAGAGCGCATTTGTCTTGCCTCTGAGAAGGTCGGCGGCAACACCGCAGGGCCTCCTCAGTGCTCCTGATGTTGGCAGATGTCACCTGAGGCCCTGCCTGGTGAAGGCGTCCTAGACACACACGCGCGCACGCACACAGACACACACACATGCACGTGCACGCACGCACAGACGTTAGCACGCACACGTACACGCACACACATGCACGTGCACGCGCACGCACACAGGGTGCCCTGTGCTTCTGCTCAGGCAATTCCTTCTCCCCATTGATGGAAGGGCAGAGCGGTGGCTGTACATGGACCTTGCTGGTGTGTCCTGTATGGGGCAGGCGGGGCCAGAGGCTGAGTGCCTGAGCCAGATGGAAACAGCTGGTGAAAAAGTAACCAGCTGGTGATGTGGACACCTTGGACCATCCTCTCTGTTTTCCTTTGTTTGATGGCACCAACCTGAATCCAAACTTCCTGTCAGGTAGGAAAAAAGACACAGAAATTTTAACTGTTTTAAGAACATTCGTGGTTTCACTTGAGCTGTTGAGTGTGCTCTGATGGGAGGTGAGTCCTGGATTAAGAACTGAGTAAGAAGAGAAGTGCTTCGGTCAGATGATCGACATCCCATCAGGAAGAGGGGGAGCGAAGGGGGCTGGGCGGAAAAGGGTGGCGGAAGCCTGCAGTGGGGCCAGCAGGGGCCTCATCCTTGGTTTCCCCACGAGCATCCTGACTTTACCAATCAAAAGTGTCGGACAGGGAGCAGCCGAGGAGAGGAACAGAAACCATGCAAGAAGACGCCACCCAGGTTCCTTCTTAGTGGCTTCCAGCCTGTGACACGTCGAACCCTCCCTCCCAGGCGGGGACCAGCTCTCTGGCAGGTTCACAGTTTGATTAAAGAACAACATCTATGAGTAGTGACAGGCTTGGGCCTCTTCATTAAACGTCCAGAACTCTGATGGCATTGGGAGAGCAATGAAGCTATGAGGAGAGAAGTTTGATGTGGAGAAAAGGAGGCACTGTTCAGTTTTTAATTTCAAGATTATCGTGTAATATGATACATAACAAATTTGCCATTATAAAAATTCAATCCACATAGAAATATATACGTGAAAAAGGGAAGCCTGTATTCAATGCTCCTCTTAATCCCTGTCCCTTTGGGAGAGGTGAGCATGACCACACTTTTTTTTTTTTTTTGATACGGAGTCTCACTCTGAGCATGACCACACTTTGTGTACTTTCTATTCTGTGCTTTAATACACGCAAGCGTGCATGCACGCACACAAACACATGCACATGCACACACCTGCACACATGCATGCATACACATACACTCACACACATATGCACACACGCACACACGAACAGATGCATGCACACGCACATACCTGCACATGCACACGCACAGATGGATATGCACATGCGCATGCATGCACACATACATGCACACACGTGCACACACACCTGCACACACACATGCACACATATACATGCATGTGCACATGGATATGTACAAATGCACACACACGCACATGCACACAGCTGCACACACAAATGTACACATGCATGCACACACATACACTTAATTACAGCATTTTATTTTAATAAAGAGCATAAACTAGCTAGTGGTCTGCCAAACCCTTTGCTATGTAATGACTTGTTCTGGAGGTCTTCCTGCTTGCATACATGCAAATCCGCTTCCTTCATTGGAACTACTGAATGTTTTCTGGAGCTTTGAAATGGGTCATTCACTTATTGCCTTCTAGGTGGACATTGATGTTTCCAGATGTTTGCTGTTACATTTTGTTAGAGAAGCAGGAACCTAGGAGAGTCAAGCTGACTCTATTTTATGACCAACTGCATCTTAAAACCAGCAAGGCACAGTCCTTACCAGTCACGTGGTTATAAGCTGCTTGCAGTGGAAACAGCTTAAAGGACACACTCCTCCAAGGACACACTCCTCCAACGGTGGACAGCCCCACTGTCCCAACACCCAAAACAATACATGTTCTCAAGGTAATTGCAGTCCTGCTTATATGTACTTACACTTTAAAATGTTAAGGGTAGTTTTCCCTACATGCAGAATAATGAATTCTGTCATGCTATCAGCCCATCTGCACGGAGGCACAACTTAGTTTAGTCTTTGCATAGACGAGATCCCTATTTAAGGAAAACTTAAATCAAAGCTTTGCTTTCTGAGGGCACCCTACTCGGTAATGGAGCAACTTTCAATGAACAATCTCTTCTCACTGCACTCCAACTTGCCTTAAAGTTCTTCCTGCAGAGACCCAAGAACCTCTTGGGGTTTAGATTGAGACCTCTTTTCAGAAACATGTTAATACTTCATGAAGAATTACTATAAGTCCATTTGTAAAACGTATCAGTATTTATATAACAGAGATAGCTAAAACACCAGTATTTGGGTCAAAGAATATGCATGTGAGTGATGTGATCAGTGCTGCACGGACAGTTCCGCCTCACTCATCACTAGTGGTGTTAGCTCCAATACCTCCGTGAGGCGGTGTCTTCCCAGCTCCTCCACTGGAAAGAATGGCAGTCGTGGAGCAGGTGTCCAGAAAAACCCTGGAAAACTATCCCATGTCCTAAACACAGGCACCACCAGAGGGTTTGAAGCCTCTGGTAGACTGAGGATAAGCATAACAGTAGTTAGATTAGCACAATCCCAATCATCAGGACAGAGTTGAAAGAAAGTCATGCTGATCTCTAAGCAGAAATGCTGCTTACCACAGCATGCACTGTCCTGAACAACACATGTGCCTTTTACCGAAAAAGGTAAGGCATATAAAATGCAATCACAGTCTGAAAATCAAAGCAATCATCAGAACCAGACCCAGATATAGCACAGATGTGGGAACTATCTCATGAGGAATAGAAAATAAATGAAATAAGGACATTAAAGATTCTGGTGGAACAGAAAGACAACATACATGATCAGGTAAGTAAAGTCAGCAGAAAGAAAGAAGCTGAAAGAAAGAATCAAAGGGAACATTAGAAATCAAAACACAGTAGCAGGAACGAAGCACATGACGCATCGTGACCAACTCAGCGTGACTGAGACCTTCGTCACCTCAAACATTCATCCTTTTTTCGTGTAGGGAACGTTCCAAATCCATTCCAGTTATCTTGAAATAATACAATAAATTGATATTCAGTATAGTCACTCTTTTGAGCTCGAGAACACTGCCTCCTATTCCTACTATGTAACTATATGTTTCTACCCATGAAGCAACCCCTCTGTATCCTGCCCTCCCCTCCCCTTCCCAGCCTCTGGTATCCATCATTTTACTCTCCACTTCCGTGAGATCAGTTTTTTAAGCTCCTCGTGTGAGCCTGGGTGCCCTTTGTCTCTTTCTCCTGCCTGATTGCTCTGGCGAGGATTTCCAGGGCTGTGCTGAATGAGAGTGGTGACTGGGCATCCTTGCCTTGTTCCGGATCTTGGAAGGAAAGGCTTCCAGCTTTTCCCCATTCAGTACGATGCTGGTTGTGGGGTCGTCACAGCCTTTATTGTGTTGATGTTCTTTCACACCCGTCTGATGAGAGTTTTCATCATGAGGGGGTTTGTTCCAGTTCCTCACATCTTGGAATTTACCTGTGTGTGTTGACATTTTATATGTAAAACATTTTGCATAAACATCCCAGTTTCTCGTTAACCTTTAGATCCTGTGGTGTCTTTTGTCATAAAGACTGACTTTTCTTTATGTTACTTAGTTACGATAATTGTGGATGGACACTAGGGTGACTTCTCCACTTTTGGTTATCGTGAAAGATGCTGTCGTGAGTCTGGGAGTGGAGACGTCTCTCCCATATGCTGAAGCCACTCTGGATACATCCCCAGTGCCGGGCTGCAGGGTCGTGTGGTAATTCCGTTTTCAGGAATTTCAGGCCCTGCTCCACAGACACGAGTGTCCCTGGCTCGCCTTCCTGTCCAGGGGGTGCCGTGAGTGCCACACCAGGGCGAGCTGCCGGCTGGACACTCAAGCCTGGTGGGACTGTCCCTGTGGTTTCTGCAGACGCCCCCATGGCTCCATGGGATGTGATGCCAGTGCTGGTATCGGGTCAGACGCCACCACGGGCAGGAATGTGGAGCCACCAGGACCCCATGCTGGCTGCTGTGAGCTGCGTTGTTGCTGTGTATTTGGCTGAACCAGGTAGTCCAGCCTGCTCGACACTCCCAGTGACCCCAGGAAGGGGACAGAAGCAGCCCTCCTGAGAAACATTCCCAAGTACTAGAAAGCTGGGCGTCCACCCTGGCTGTCCTTCACCGCAGAACCCGAGGCCCAGGGGCTCCACTCCAGACACTGCTGGGCAGGGGTGGTGCAGCTGGAGTGAAGCTGCTCCTCTTTTCCTTCCTTCCAGGAGCTTTTCTTGGCTCTGCAGTCCAAGAGGACGTCTGAGGTTCTCACAGAGGTGTTCTCGTCATGACAGCTGATGGCCGGCCTTTCTGCGAGGAAGGACTCAGTTGGGACCTCCGTTCTGCCGTCCCGCTGACCATTTCTGATAGTCCTTTCCACAGGGACTGAAAGAGCAGCCTCTCTGGACTGGTTGTCCGTGTGTTAAATAGTCATTGTCTTTTTTGGGAGGCAGCGTTCCACTGTGGTTGAGAGGTGTTCCCTAAACAACCTGGCTTTCGGTGGACCCTGGCTTTGTGCTGTAACTCAGGCTGCCTTGAACCACCCCCACATCCTCTCCGCGTATGTTTTTGTCAACTTGCCCCCAGTTCACCAACGCAGTTCCTTATCTAAGAAATGGAGATAATTAGAGCATTGTACAATTGCAAAACTCTTCTTATTAAAAAATCAAGAATTTATTAAACCAACCCTTTAAAAATTTATCTTTGTAGATTGGATATCTGGCAAGATGATTTTAAAGATTTTTAAGTACAACAATATGTTAAAGCATCAGTTATATTCAATTTTATAGAATTCTCATAACTGTATTAGTGAATTTAAAATTTTGATCAAATGATTTTACTTTCTGGATTTTTTTATAATTATTTTTAAAAAGGTCTCAAAAATACAGTTAAAATCATTTTCTTTCTTCTCTTGAGGATGATTGTTTTCTCAATTCTGAGTGCACTCACCATCTAAAGCATCATCCAACAAGTTTCCAAGTGTGTTAAGCATTTCAGGGGAAAGGGTTGGAATAGAGGGAGAAAGGTTTAATTTTAGCAACATTCTTTTTCTTTCTCTTACATCGTAGTATTATTAAAATTCACAGTAGTTGGTCCAAGTCGGAAAGCAGCTTAGGCAGTCAAATGCATAATTAAACAACTAAAGCAACAGTGTAGCCTCACAGAAGAGTATTCTGCAGATTCAGAGTATAGTTGCCAAAACAGATAAATTCACATAAGCAGGTGACAACCAAAGTTTTGGGGAAAAAACAAAACTAGTTTATAAGAAATCTGTGCTACCTAAACACGTTATTACTTGTCATCATTTTGAGAAGAACCAGATGCCAACTGAGAAAAAATGACGAGACAAGTCTCAATCATTTCAGGAGGTTTATTTGCCAGAGTCAACGATGGGCCTGTGACAGCCTCAGGAGGTCCTGGAGACACGTGCCCGAGGTGGTCGGGGCACAGCTTGGTCTTAGGTCCTTGCCCGAGGTGGTCGGGGCAGAGTTTGGTCTGACACATTTTAGGGGGATTGACATATCAATCAATAGATGTAAGAAGTACTGGTTCTGTCCAGAAAGGCGGGAGAACTCGAAGCAGGCAGGGGGCTTCCAGGTCACAGGTAGGTGAGAGACAGATGGTTATATTCTTTGGAGTTTCTGATGAGCCTTTCCAAAGGCCGCAATCAGATACAATTGATCTCAGTGAGCAGAGGGTGACTTTGAATAGAAGTCATAGGAGGCAGGTTTGCTCTCAGCAGTTTCCAGTTTGAATTTTCCTATTCGCTTTTAGTGATTTTGGGGGCCCAAAATATTTTCCTGTCATATTTTCAATAAAGTTAACATGAATTCTTCAGCGGGGAATTTTGCTTTGTTTGTGATGTGTGTATTTGCTTATCTCTGCACCTAATAAAATGCAAACGCTATGCAGAGTTACTTCTGTGTAAACATCGCCATGAAGTGCGGTGGCAAGGGGAGCTGCTGCTGAGGAGCTGGTGAGTTTCAGGGGCTGAGCAGGCCAGAAGGGGGCCTTTCCAAGACGGGCCTCCAAAACCGCAGGCTACCCAGGCCTGGCCCTGCGTGGCTCCAGAGCCAGACAGACGGGATTGGGCACGTTCAGGGTGGCATCGCCATCAGCCCAAGACCAGCTTCTAGGTCTCTCCAGGAGGAGGCGGAATCCCACAGGCCCCTTTATCACTTTGCAGATAATCACCTATCCATTTTTGGCATTATTCCAATGAAGCTAAAATGTGGGACTAGGCCCAGGCAGGAATGTGCTTAATTTATGAAATTCTATTAATTTTTAAATTTAATTTTATTTGGCTTTAGAGAACACAGAGAAAAGAGGAGTGAGCAGATTCACATGCTTCTCAAAAGTAATTCTAAGGTAATGACAATAAATTGAACATTCAGTGATCACCTACCAACACCACCACCACAGCCACCATCACCACCAGGTGTGGGTCACCCACCAGTATCTCCACCGTGACTAGTAGGACTGTTACTACCACTTATGGCTCAGCTGCCGGGGTCCCAGTCCCGGGCTCAGCACTGCCCCTGGGCGTGGGAATGGTGTGTTTACCTCACGGGTTTACCAACAGTCCCCGGTGTCTCAGCTGGGAAAAGGTGTCTCTGACGAGCACAGGTGGGGCTTTTGCTGACGGGACGCTGGTGTCAGGAAACCCCTTGGTGTTGTCAGGCTGGCTGGTTTCTGTAAGGACCGGACAGTCTCAGGCCTGCACAGATACAGTGCGGGTGCTGCACCCCCACCAGTGTGCAGAGGAGCCCGGAGCAGGGCAGGAAAGGAAAGCCCGTCCCCTGGGAACTCCTTGTGTGCAGGGCCCCTGTGTGATCTCTCTTGCAGCGGCTGCTGGGCTCTGCTGGGGTTGCAGGCAGGGACCCTGTTACACTGAGGTGGAACGAGCCCAGCTGGGCGGGAGGTTCTCAGCCTGGGTCCCTGTCTGCTGTGTGGGGACTCGCTGGATGCCCGTTGCTGGTGCTCCTCCAGCCCTGGGCTCCGTCTAATTGGCCTAGCCTTGTCCACTTTGCGGTTCTCTTTCCAGGTCTCCTGTGTTGTTTCTGACGTTTGTGGTTGCACTCAGCAGGGAGAAACACATCCATGTCGCCTGCCCACGGCAGACGGCCTCATGCAGGTTGTGGTGCTTTGCTGTTGAAAATATCCTTCAGATTTTGTGGTTTTTAAATTCCCTAATTTTATTTTTATTTTTGAAGGATGTATATGACAGGTATTGAATTTTATTCTAAGCAGTTATTTTCTTTCAGCACTTTAAATGTTTTATTTCTTTGAATTTTATTCAAATATTGTTTCTGCCTTTTCCTCTATGGAGACTCCAGTGACACACCTGGTGGACATTTTCCCAGATTTGTATTCCTCTTACCCCTCTTTCTCTATGATCATCCTCCATTTTTCTCTCTATATTTCACTCAACACATTTTCCACTGACCTGTCAGCCCATTCATCTGTCACTTCTCTTCTAAATCAGCTGTGGTCTTCGTCAATTACAGTCTTATCTTTGGTTACGTATTTTTCACTTCCAGATGTTCCCACTTGATTCTTATTTATAGATTCTAGTTTGCCATAAAAAGTATTCAACATTTCCTGGACGTATTAATAGTTGTTATTTTAAATTAAATTCTAGTAACATCATCATTTGCATCATTTTTTGGTTTTTCCTTCTCAGTCTTTATCGTTTTGTCCTATTTACTGGCAAGCCTGGTAATTTTTTATTGAATAGCAGAAACTAGGTACACAAAATATTTACAGGCACTGGTGGAGGTTATCGTTCTTTAAGACACCCTTTTTCTCCCAAAGGCAGAGAGTCTTTCACCAGCCGAGTCTGTGTTTAGGGCGTTTTTAGGATTGGTCTGTTTCCACTTACTTGTAGGGTGTAGTTCTTGCTGAACTGAAAACCTTGGGAATTTGGCAATGCAGCTGTTCTCACTGCATCTCGGAATCTCCAAACACTGAGTGTCTTTTCCAGAGCATTATCCCATCAATGCTAGTTTCTGCTTGATGGTTTCCCTGAAACACAACATAAAACAAAACAAAACAGAAAAGTAATAGGAAAGAACTTAGAGTTACTGAAGAAGGTTTTATATGCACCTTCTTCTATAGAAGGATTTTATTAGGTGAGAATAGTCAACACGTGTTTTCTAAGCATATGGTTTTTATTAGAAGGACACCTTAACTCTAACTCTTATAATCAGAAATTATCAAAGTTAAAAATATACAATGGTTTTTAACAAAAATTTTATTGGAAATTATGCATGCAAAACCCATGAATCCATGATAATACAAATTAATTTATGTCACACATACTGGAGATTGTTAATAATATATCAAATGAAACAATGTTTTTCCCCAGTATTTCTTATTGTGGTAAAATAAACATAACATTATATTTGCCATGTTGATCACTCTCAAGTGTACAGTTAAGTTATACTAAATACATTGGAGAAGTGCAACCACACTTTATCTCTGTAATGCCTTTTTTTTTTTTGAGACGGAGTCTCTCTGTGTCACCCAGGCTTGAGTGCAGTGGCACAATCTCAGCTCACTGCAACCTCTGCCTCCCGGGTTCAAGCAATTCTCCTGACTCAGCCTCCTAGGTAGCTGGGACTACAAGCACCTGCCACCACACCCAGCTAATTTTTGTATTTTTAGTAGAGACTGGGTTTCACCATGTTGGCCAGGATGATCTCAATCTCTTGACCTCATGATCCACCTGCCTCGGCCTCCCAAAGTGCTGGGATTCTGTAATGCTTTTTAGCTTGTAAAACTGAAACTTATACCCATTTAACAATAATGATACATTTTCCTCTCCCCAAGCCCCTGACAGTCGCCCTCTGCTTTCTATCTCTCTGCATTTGAGTACTTTAGGTACCTCATATATGTGTAATCATACAGCATTTGTCTTTTTGCAACTAGCTTATTTCATTTAGCATAATGTCCTTCATGTTCATCCATACTGTGGCATGTGTCAGAATGTTTGAAGACTGAAGAGTATTTCGTTGTGTATATAAAAATATATATATCTGAAAACAGCACATATTGCTTCTCCATTCATCCATTGATGGACACTAGGTTTGCGTCCACATTTTAGTTACGGTGCGTAATGTTGCCATGAAGGCAGATGTAAAAAGTCTCTCCCTGAGACCTGCTTTCAGTTCTGTGTTTACTCGGAGGAGAAACTGCTGGACCATATGGCAGTTCCCTTTGCATTTTTCGGATATTTCCAGGCTGTTTTCCACAATGGCGGCATCATTTTTCATTCCCATCAACTGGGCACAAGGGTCTAAATTTCTCCACATCCTCATCAACACTTTCTCTGTTCTTTTCTCTTTCTTCTTTCCTTTCAGTAGTAGTTATTCAAATGGGTAGAATATATTGTTGTAGTTTTTATGTGCATTTCCCTTAGGATAATGAGGCTAGGCATCTCCTCATGTGTTTTCATCGGCCATTTGTGTCTTCTCTGGTGAAATGTCTATTCAAGTCTTGCCCCCAAATTGGATTGTTTGGTTTTTCGTTGTTGGGTTTTAGGCGTTCTCTATACATTCTGGATATTAATCCCTTATCGGGTTTATGATTTGCAATTGTTTTCTCTTGTTTTGTGGGTTACCTTTATACTCTATTGATATTGTCTCTTGATGAATACATTTAAACAGTTTATGAAATCCAATTTGTCCTCTTTTGTGTGCCTTTTTTGTTGTATCTAATAAATTACTGTCAAATTCAATGCCATAAAGCTTTTTCCCTACTTTTCTTTCTAAGTGTTTTATAGTTTTAGGTATTACATTTAGCTCTTAAACACAATACTATGTTAAAAACTAAATTAAAAATCAAAATCAAAACAAAATGTTGTTCAAAATAGTTGTTCAAAGAAAATGAAATACGTGGCGTAAGTCTATCTAAATCTGTACTGTACACTGAAAATTACAAAATGCTTGTAAAATTACAAAATGATCTGAATAAATGGAGAGACATACTATCTTCATGACTTGGAAAGCTCAGTAGAAAAAAATGACAGCAAAGCTGGCAATTCTCTCTATATTGATCTATAGGCTTAACATAATTTCTATCAAAATCTCAGGTTATTTTTGTAGATTTACAAATAAATTTATTCTAAAATGTATTTGGAAAGTCACAGGACCTATAAGAGCAAAAACAATTTGAAACAAAAAAGTGTAAAGATGGAAGAATCGATCTACCTGCTTCTAAGGTTTACTGTGTGAGCGTATGTGGGTAAATGTGTGTTTGTGTGTGTGTATACTCAGTATATACAGTCTGATGTTGGCAGAGAGATAGACACATAGCCCAATAGAACAGAATACAAATACGGCCAATTGATTTTTGACAAAGATCCAAAATCAATTTAATGAAGGAAGAAAAACCTTTGCAACAAATGGTGCTGGAACAATTATTTATCCATAGGCAGAAACCAGAAACAAGACAACAAAACAAAACACACTAAAACCTTATACTTCATACACAAGTTGACACAAAATGGATCAGACACATAAGTGTAATCCATAAAACTACAAAACTTTTAGGAAAAAAAGACAGGAGAAACTCTTTGGTACGCAAGGTGAGGTCAAGTTTCCTCGGACCTGACATCGGAAGTATGAAACATAAAAGGAAATGTTGATACATTGGACCTCATTGGCCTGGCACAGATGCCTTTGTAGTTTATTCATTTCTCATGATCAGTGCTAGTTTCTCACGGATAGTCCCCGCTGCCACCAAAACATGAGCTCTGTAAGAGCAGGGGTCTTTTTGTTCCTTTGTTCTGAGGTGCACCTCAGACATCTAGAACACTTCCTAGCCTTGCATGGGAATATACTAAATAGAAGCTGAGTCAAGTAAATGAGGATTATCGCCTGGAAAAGAGTAGCTGGTACCCTTCCTGTGTTCTGGATGTGCTGTTCTCACCCAGAACACGTGTGGCTCTTTTCTTTCCAAATCACTATCAGTGATGTTATTGCACTTTCTAAGAATTGAGGGAGTTATAAACATTGTTCCTTTGAGAATATTGGCTCAATTTCCCATGAACATATCAGTAGGTAGAGGTAAGTGCTTTAGTGAAGTAAAAATGTGTTTGAATAGATTGTTTTATGTCACTTTAAAAATCTGGCTGATAAAATAACACGCGGTGTGTGGAAGGCGTGGCCCAGGGAAGTTCAGGAGTCACTGCAACCCCCCACGTTCCTGCAGAAGGAGGTGGACGGAAGGTCTACGGCCACGCTGTGGGGATACCACGCATCGTGACATGGAACTTCTGGCAAGTTTGTTAAGTGCAAAATTATTCCTTTACAGTTATACTTTATTTTAATTTATTTCAAATATAAATAGCCTAGAGAAATGTTTCGTGTATACATGAGGATAATTGCTGACTGATTGCTCCTAAGAAAAATCAAGTTGGGAAGCTGATTAATAAGATGTAAGAGGATGCAGAAATGAGATCTCGTGACAATTTGATTTGTGGGAGTTATCTGAAGCAACTTTCATCACATGCCGTCAACACACTGCAGTGTGCAGTGAACACTGTGGCTGATCTGTGCACAGCCCTGCAGTGCCGAGGTAGGACTTCTCACAGCGTTTGACTCCTCTCCTGAGTTAGTGAGACCCCGCAGCACAGCTAGAGCCAGGTGGAGGATCCTGAGGTCTGTGTGGGAGCTCCAGCATTCAGGAGACCAAAAACAAAGTTGAAGGGGCACAGTAAAATTAGCTCTGTCCCGGAGATGATGTATCCTATTGTCTCCTACCTCAGAAAGTTCTTTTTTGGGGGGGTGGGGTAGACACTGGGTCTCACTCTGTGTAGCCCAGGCTGGTTTTGAACTCTAGGCTCCTCCTGCCTCAGCCTCCCAAAGTGCAGGGGTTATAGGTGTGAGCCACTGTGCCTGGCTTTTTACAAGGTTCTTGTCATTCACTTCTCTTAGCCCAGGGCTCTGAGAGATGCTGTTTCAAATTTTCACCGGGAGCAAGTGAATGTGTCATTTCATGCCTTTTTTCACATTGCCATGCATTTTGGGGAAATTATATTTTGGTTCAGTGTTATCCACTGACGGATGGCCTTAACTGTAGCCTTTCTATAGGTGTTTCTGCATGTGAGTACCTAAGAAAGAGGGGGAATGAGGAAAAATGTAGAAGTGAGCAGGGCCTGGACTTTTTGCTCACATTTCGCCACGTGGTGTGCCTGCCCCTTGAGCAGAGCCCTGTTGTTCTAAAGATCCTGAGATGACTACAGATGCAAAGAAGACTCACATACAAAGCTATGTTTCATGGGATGAGCACAAATTGCTGTGCTTCCCACCAAACTCTCTTTGATAGAGGAGAGAGTTTTCTGAAAGCTGTTTGGCTGGTGGGGGATACGCTGGCCTGGAGAAGCCTTGCTCATTATGCAGAAGTAGCAGGTGCATTTGCTTTACCCTCATGTGGCATCTTCAATTCTGATGAGATCCGATGGAAAGCTCTTCACTTCACTGTGAGGGACGCTTTCCTGTTGGAAATATATCTGCTTCACTGAAAAGGAACATTACTGACCTCTGCTGGAGAGGTCTTGCCAAGAGTGTGGCCTTGTGGTGTTTCTCTTCAACACTCCTTTCACAGAGCTCAGATGGGGTTAGATGGTCGAGCTTGGGAGCTGTAAGATTGTGATCTCTTCTGCTGGGGAAATGGCACTGTCTTTAGTGTGGTGGAAAATAACAGATGACATAAGGGACGGCGCTGGTCTCCAGAGAACTTTGCTTGTGGGGATTTTTTCCTGAAGGACGCACACATCCTTCCTCTGCTCAGTGAGCTGCACCAAGGGGGCTGCCAGCCTTCACATGGCTGAAACGCTGCAGCTTGCCATGCACACAGGTCTCCACCACACCCTCTAACTTGGAGAAAGACAGGACACAGCCGTGGGGCCTGAGATGGACATGGCAGGTGTCTGTCTACACTCCACATGTGAGGGAGGACCTGGGGCCCACGGAGGGCGACCGGCCAGGGCGGGTGGTGGGTAAATGCGCTTCCCCAACAGGCCGAGTGGATGTCGATCTGGGATTTGTATGTGGTCTTCTCGTTTATATTCACAGCTGCATCTTGAAAACCAGGGCACGTGGCACAAGCCAAAGACAGGCTAAATATGTTTTCAGTGAGCTCAGTTTGGGAGAGGCAATGTTGAAATGATTTAAAGTGCTCTGAAGTGAACACACCAGGCTGAGCTCTGATGATCTCTGAGCATGTGTTGAGATGAAGTGGGTGGCACCCCTGGGGTTCCTTCATCCCATGGTGATTTAAAGTTGCTTAGTGAGATGATCGCCCTCCTGGCATCTGTCTTCCCTCCTGCAGAATTTGATGGTGATGCATGGTAGGGCGCTGGTCCTGGTTTGCAGTGAAAGCTCCTGTGTTTAATTAGGAACAGCCCTGCTTGCAGTTCTCTGTACCAGAGCAGGGCAGCAGACGTGGTGCCTGAAACCCGCCTGACTTCTGCGTCACTCCAGCTCTTTCCAGGGATAAATGAGGTTGCTGAGAGAGGTGCCCCTGACAGCCCTGTTGTGCCTGGTGCTGGAGGGCACTGCAGGAGGCTTGAGATGGGTGTCCCAGGAGGTCTTATCTTCCTCGTGGCCGCAGGAGGCCATGTTTCCGCTGCAGCCCAGGTTGCAGAGAAGACCCAGCCCACCCTCTGCCCTCCCGGCTGCCTCTGCCGGCTGCTGCTTGGACCTGACCTTCCATGTGCGTCCCCCTCATGGACCGGACCTTCTGTGTATGGCCCCCGTGGACCTGACCTTTTGTGAGCACCGCCCTGTGGACCTGACCTTCCATGTGTGGCCTCCCATGGACGTGACCTTTCACCCACGGCCCCCCGTGGACCTGATTTTCCATGTGTGCCCCTGCCATGGACGTGACCTTTC
>NW_020257527.1:0-1748 GCF_003255815.1 Theropithecus gelada
CTCAGCTCATTAATCCCACCATCCTCCTCCTCAGCAGCCCATTAATCCCACCATCCTCCTCCTCAACTCATTAATCCCACCATTCCCCTCCTCAGCTCATTAATCCCACCATCCCCCTCCTCAGCCCATTAATCCCACCATCCACGCTGCCTGGCAGGCCTGCTCTTCTCCAGTGGTATGTCTGCCCACCACTCTCCAGAACAGCATCTCCCATCTCTTTGCACCGCCACCCCTGCCACCTCGTCACTCGAAAACACCGGAACAATCGGACATGGGCTGCCTTGACTTCCCCTAACCAAGGTCACCACAGCTGCTGTGCCCTCCCCACCTTCCCTCTCGAAATACATGATGACACGAGCTGGCTTCACTCAAGCCCACCCTCCATTTGTACTCTAGGCTCCACCACTGCCTGCCAAAATCTTTTTCCTCTTCCGTCATAAATTTGTCTCCCCCACATACTCTAGAATCTCCATTAGTCAGAAAAAGGTTCCTTTGCGGGTGTGAAACTTGACTGGATGCTGCTTACAACAAAAAATTAAAAAGACATTTTGGGGGATAACTGGAAAGTCTGGGCATGCGAGCTGCTGTTTTACAGCATTTATGGGCTTGTTAGGGCAGTGTGCTTATGCGGGAGAAGGCCCTGATTTCGCGAGATGCCTGCTGAAGTAGTTAAGGATGCAGTGTCATGATATCTGCAACTTGCAGTGGTCAGCAAAAAAAAAGAAGAGAAAGAAAAGAACTGTAACAATATTTATAATTACTGACTCTAGAAGACAAAGGTGTTCACTGTGATAGGCTTTCCACTTTTCTGCCTGCACAGTGTGTGGGGTGTGGCTCATATGTTTAAAAAACCTTCTAGGTGGCCAGGCGCGGTGGCTCATGCCTGTAATCCCAGCACTTTGGGAGGCTGAGGCAGGTGTATCATGAGGTCAGGAGTTTGAGACCAGCCTGACCAACATGGTGAAACCCCGTTCCTTCTAAAAATACAAAAATCAGCTGGGTGTAGCGGTGTGCACCTGTAGTTCCAGCTACTCAGGAGGCTGAGACAGGAGAATTGCTTGAGCCCGGGAGGTGGAGGTTGCAGTGAGCCGAGATCGTGCCACTGCACTCTAGCCCGGCAACAGAGCAAGACTCCGTCTCAAAAAACAACAACAACAAAAACTTTCTAGGCTAGACCGGGCCTGGTGGCTCAAGCCTGTAACCCCAGTACTTTGGGAGGTGGAGGCGAGAGGATTGTTTGAGCTCAGGAATTTAAGACCAGCCTGAGCAACACACTGAGACCCTCTACAAAAATTTTACAAATTTGCCAGGTGTGGTGGCACATGTCTGTGCTCTCAGCTACTTGAGAGGCTGAGGCAGGAGGATCCCTTGAGCCCGGGAGTTCAAGGCTGCAGTGAACTATGATCACGCCACTGCACTCCAGCCTGGGCAACAGAACGAGACCTTGTTTCTTAGAACAACAACAACAGGCCGGGCGCGGTGGCTCAAGCCTGTAATCCCAGCACTTTGGGAGGCCAAGACGGGTGGATCACGAGGTCAGGAGATCGAGACCATCCTGGCTAATGTGGTGAAACCCCGTCTCTACTAAAAAAAATACAAAAAACTAGCCGGGCGAGGTGGCGGGCGCCTGTAGTCCCAGCTACTCGGGAGGCTGAGGCAGGAAAATGGCGCAAACCCATGAGGCGGAGCTTGCAGTGAGCTGAGATCCGGCCACTGCACTCCAGCCTGGGCGACAGAGCGAGACTCCG
>NW_020257527.1:1830-15791 GCF_003255815.1 Theropithecus gelada
CCCCCAAAAAAAAAAAAAAAAAAAAAAAAAAAAAAAAAAACAACAACAACAGAAACAATTTCCTAGGTGAGTCTAATGTTCAGGCAGGCTAAGGCTAAGATCCATGGGACTAATAACCCTTATGTTCATTTCAGTCATAAAACAGCCTTGTCAGCCTATCACCCCATTTATCTGTTCATTTTTAGAGCCAGGCCATACAAACTATGTCCCACCACCTGTTCTTAGAAATAAAGTGTTGGCCGGGCGCGGTGGCTCAAGCCTGTAATCCCAGCACTTTGGGAGGCCGAGGCGGGTGGATCACGAGGTCAGGAGATCGAGACTATCCTGGCTAACATGGTGAAACCCCGTCTCTACTAAAAATACAAAAAACTAGCCGGGCGTGGTGGTGGGCGCCTGTAGTCTCAGCTACTTGGGAGGCTGAGGCGGGAGAATGGCGTGAACCCGGGAGGCGGAGCTTGCAGTGAGCCGAGATCACGCCACTGCACTCCAGCCTGGGAGCACAGCGAGACTCCGTCTCAAAAAAAAAAAAAAAAAAAAAAAAAAAAAAAGAAATAAAGTGTTACTGGAACCCAGTTATGCCCACTCACTTAGAGACTGTCTTGGCTGTTTTCCCTACAACAGCAGAGCACCCAAGGTGCCGGACAGAGACCATATGCCCTTAAACCTCAAATACGTCCTCTCCAGTCCTTTAAACCTCAAATACGTCCTCTCCAGTCTGGACCGGCCTCCGTCCCGGGTGCAGCCCTCACTTCCTCAACTCCCCTGTCCTCCCGGTCCTCAATCCACTGCAACTGTCCCCTCTTTGCCTGCCAGTGGTATCAGAAGCCTCCCTCCCTTCCTCCCTCTCCTGGACACCCTTTCTTGGCTTCTTCCTAGGTGAGAAGTGTGGGGTCGGGCTAAAAATGTGGCCTCTGGAATGACGGAGGTGACAGAACCTCCCTCATAGGGTGTTGCTGGGAGGATGGAATGAATCAGCAAACACAGAGCAGGCGGGCAGTGCCTTGCACACTGTGCCTGTGGGGCAGCGATGACCGTGGGCTCAAGGCTCCCCCTGCATTGGCCTCCTGACCTCTCTGTCTCAGCTCACACCATCCCCTCACTCTCTGCTCTGCTCCGGCCTCCCTGGCCCTCAGGCACTCTAAGGTCTCTTCTCCTGAGATACCTGCTGGTTGATCTACCACCTAAACGCCAGCCTGTCACCTGCTGCCACCCCTAATCCCCCACAAGGCTGGCTCTTCTGTGTGACTCAAGTTTCAGCTGAACTAGTACCTTGGAAAGGTCTTCCCCGCACTCCCCCGTCTAAGATCCCAACCCCAGCACATTATATTGGCCTACTGAGTGCCCAGCTCCTGTCACCATCAGAAATTACCGTTCCTGCGTTCACCAGGTCACTGCTGCTCCCTAAGCTCTCCCCCACACACTCTAGAAAGCCACTTCCCTGAGTCCAGGGCCCCGTGGCTGTCCTGTTCACCAATGACCTTCTCGGCCCAAGAACAATGCACTACTCACAGCAGGCATTCAACAAACATGCACAGGAAGAGAGAGGCGAGGAAAGGATCCCCTACTAAAGCAGGCATCTAAAAACTTTTGCAAAACATGACTTTTAAACAGAAAACATGACTTTAACCAGGGCTGGTCGCAGTGGCTCACACCTGTAATCTTAGCATTTTTGGAGGCCCAGGCAGGCAGATCATGAGGTCAGGAGTTGGAGACCAGCCTGGCCAACACGGTGAAACCCCGTCTCTACTAAAAATACAAAAATTAGCCGGGTGTGGTGGCAGGTGCCTGTAATCCCAGCCACTCAGGAGGCTGAGGAATGAGAATCACTTGAACCAGGGAGGCGGAGGCTGCAGTGAGCCGAGGCCACGCCATTGCACTCCAGCCTGGGTGACAGAGCAAAACACTGTCTCAAAAAAAAACAAAACCCAGAAAACAAAAAACAAATGGAAAAGAGGCTTCAGACAGGAATGTGGCTGTTGCCTATGACACATGTGCTCGTGAGGACAGGTGACTGCTGACGCACTGGTAGCCCCAGGCCTGCCCATGCCCAGTCTCACCTTCTCGCCACTGTCTCGCAGCTGCTGCAGCTGCTGTAACTGTCGCAGCCGGCGTCCCTTCTCCAGCTGCTTCTGCAGCTCCAGCTCCGCCTCGTCCTCCTCCAGCACCTGCGGGGACCCCGGCTGTGGAGCTCCACCTTCCTCTGGGGGATACACAGGGGATGCCTGCTCAGACAATCTCCTCCAACCCGGGGCTCCTGTCCCTGCCCCCTCCCACCCCCTGGCCAGGCCCTCACCCTCATCACTGATGTCCATGTTCTCCACTCGGGTGTCATCCGACGGCAGGGGCTGAGGCACGGGCTCCTTCTCCTCCTCCACCTCGGACACTCGGCGGCGACCCCGTCCCCGCAGTCTGAGGGAAGGAGGCCTCTCTGGTGAGCACCGGCCCCCGGGACACCCCAGCCCAGCCCTCTCACCCCACCATGGTGTCCAAGCCCACCTGGAACCAAAGTCCCCATCCTGAGTCTGGTCCCCGAGAGGCAACAGGTCATCCGCCCGCACTACGACCTCCTTCTCCTTCTTGCGGATTTTCCTCACCCTCCGCTTGGTCCTTCTAAAGGCCACCTGAGGGGAAGAGAGAGGCGTGGGGCGGGGCGGGGAAAGGCAGGCCGCCACAAGCCCGCGAGGATGAACACTTCTTTGGTGTTCTTCTGTGCTAGCCAGTGTCCTGAGCACTTCTCACACATGAGCAACACGTGAGGTGGTTACTATCTCCATTCCACTGGTGAGCTAGGGAAACTGGGGCACAGAGAGGTTAAGTACCTTCCCCAAGGTCACCCAGCTCCTAGGTGGGAAAGCCGGGCAGTCTGGCTCCAGAGTCCTGCTCTTACCCACTGAGCAAGACGCCTACTACACCAGCTGACTACCTCACGTTCACACAGTCACTCTGCGGACAGAATCCACGCACGCCTTTCCAGTCACCCCTCACCCACACTGTCACTCATCCTCACAGCAACCTCAGGAGGTGGCTCCTATCACTGCCACTCCAGATGGGGCGCCCCAGGCTCACAGTTAAATGGCTTACCCAAGGCACAAGCTGGCAGTATGGCAGAGCAGAAACACCAACTGGGGCCCATCTGGCTCAGTAGCCCTCACCCGTCAACACCTGGTGCCTCCCCAGGTTGCCATTTACTGCTTGCCCACGAGGCCAAGCGCTTTGTGAATACAAATACTTGCCCTCTCTTCCCAGGGCCTGCGGGCAGCGCAGGAGCCCCAAGGGGAGGGAGAATCATGACCCCGAGTACAAGGCGCAAGAGGGCTCACCATCTCCTCGGGCGTGAGGTACTCGGAGGCCAGCCGGGGCCCCACCGTGCTCAGGGACTGAGCCTGCAGCCGCAGCTTGGCCCGGATCTCCTCCAACTCCCGTTCCCGCAGGCCATCGGCCATGCCCCCCTGCTCCAAGCGGAAGGAATGCGGCTGCTCCCCCTCAAGCTCTTCGTCGTACTTCGACAGGATAGAGCGAGGTTTTTGCTGCAAGGTAAGAGGTACAGGTTGGGACCCAGGGTGGCTCCTGAAAAGCCACTGAGCCACCACCTCCTCAGAGCCCCTATTCCCGACATTCTCCACCCCAGCCCCCGCCGCCCAGCCTGCTTGGGCCGTGCCTGCGCCAGGTCGTCCACACTCTCGTCCTCGGCATAAGGCAGGTAGTCGGGCTTCTTCTTCCGCAGCTCCACATTCTTCTCTGCCCGCTCCTTATCCACCAGGTTCACGTTCACCAGCACGTCCTCCTCCTCCTGCAGCACGCCTGCGGGCAGCACAGAGCAGTGGCCATTCACACTTGTCCGCAACTCAGCAGAGGCTGTGCCCCGACCCAAGGCACCCAGCTCGCGTCACCTTTGTCCTTAAGAGTGAGGATCATGGTCTCCCCTTCTCGGAAGGAATCAATGGCATGCTCCACGGTGAGGCCCTGCAGGTCCCGGGCACTGTACAGGTCCTAACAGAAGAATCAGGCGCGTAAAGAACCTCCCTCCATGCGCCCAACCTTGGGATTCCAGCATCAAGGCCGCCAGTGTGCCCTGCACCACCCACCCCGGCTTCTGCAGCCTCACCTGCCGTCTCTGCCCGAACTCCTCCTCTACCAGAGTGCTGACACCAAACTCTTGGTCCATCTCCTCCAGTAACTTTGCCTATGGGACAGGGAGGGGTGACCTAGGACCTCAGGCCACTCAGCACCACCAGAAAACACTCAGGGCTCTACCAAGCGGAGTGCAAAAAGAGCAGGCCTTGCAGGAAAGTTGCTGAGAATCCAAAGCGGATGCTACCAACCACAGCCCATCCCCTCTCCGAACCCTGTCTCACCTCTCTGGGGTCGACCCCTGCCTCAGTGCCCAGTCAGGCCAGCAAAAGCACTGGGCAACCACCCCATGCTGCCCAGGTGCTCACCCTCTTCTCTGCCAGGTCTTTCTCCTTCTGCAGCTGCCGGCTCCTCTCGATCCAGGCTGCAGTGTCGTCCAGCCAGGGATCATCCTCTCCTAGGGTCTTTATCTTCCTGAAGAGGGGAGAAAGTGATGCTCGAGGAGCCCAGCTCCTGCTCCCAACCCCACTCAAAAGGCAGCCAGGGATGGTGGCCTCCTCAGCCCTTCCCTTGCCTGCCCTGGCCAGGACCCCTCACCCCAGCTTTTGGTTCAGCAGGCGCTTCTCCTTGGCAGCCGCCAGCTTCTCCCGCAGCTCCTCTCGCTGTCGCAAGGCCATAGGATTGATGACATCGGCTGTCACGGGCTCCTCCTTGGTGCCCGCCTCTGGAAGGGGGGCCCAGACGTGAGGCTATGCCCGCCCATGGCTGGTGGGGAGAGGAGGGAGCCACTCACCCTGCCCCCTTCCAGCTCAGGGGGCCAGAAGGGGTCAGGACAGGAAGGAACAATCCTTCACCTCCCTGCTCCCACTTCGTCCCCACACTCCTGGCCAACCCATGCAGCACGACAGGACCCTCTGTGGCTTCCAAAGCTCCTCAAATTGTGCTTTAAAGAAAAACAACAGACCCACCCCCGCACAGCCCAGTTTGCAGCAAGCGTGCACATCTTCCAGTCCATCTAACAACACCTCACAGCCAGAGTGAGTATGCGACGGCCACAGCTCTAACTCAGAAAACAAGCAGAGCCCCAGGTCCACATTATAACAGCAAGAAGGGACCTCGTGCCTTCCGGCAAATATGCATGTGTAAGACCACTAAACCGTGCTGAACCTGCCCTCTAATCCCACGTTCTTCAAAGACCCCTTCAGATGGCCCTCTCCCCCAAACCCCATCCTCAGCCCCATACTCACCCTTCTTGATGGCATTGACCTCCAAGGGTTTCAGCCCCAACTTTGCCCGGAGTTTACTGAGAACAAGAGATACAAGTGTTAGGGGCTATCAAAGACACAGGGCGCCATGTGCATTTCCAAACAGACAGGAGAAGAAACAGGGTGGGAGTGAGCGGTCCCAAACACACGGTCTGCCCCAGGAAGCCTAGGACACTGGGAAGGGCCCTGGCCTCCAAAGCAGGAAACATGGGCGCCAGCCTGGTCTGTGTCTAACCGGTGAATGCCACTTTACTCTTAGGTATTAGTTTCCTCTTCTATAACTCTACTGTTGGCTAAGATGATTTATACAACCTTTCCAACTCCAATTAGCACACTTTCATGTGAGAAAGCCTCCCCAGGGCTGGCCCCAGAGCCACCTATCTTAGAAAAACAAAGTGGAAACAAGGGAGACAATACTCACTTGGTCTCCTCAATGCTGAGTGAGGAGGCATCGCCTGAGCTAGTTTTGGAGCTGGCAGCTGGAAGAAGAAGAAGCATGGCTCAGGAGCTGAACATAGGGCCAACAAGCCAGCATCATTGCCTCCAACTGCAGGATCAAAGATGAGGGCCCCTCACCAGCACCTGGGCCTGATGAAACACCAGAAAACAGCAGCTTCTTCCACCCAAGCTCCCCAGCAGCTCCTCTGCCCGAGTCCAGTCTCAGAGCCCTGCCTCTTCTGCGCACCTTCCTATCCTCACCCAAGAGATCCAAACTGCTACAGTCACCATTCTGCCCTCTCCTTTTTTCTTTCATTTTTTTTTTTTTAAGAGACAAGGTCTCTTAAAGAGATGGGGCAAGACTTTGTCTCAAAAAAAAAAAACCTCTTCCTTTCCTGCATTCCCATCCTGTATCTTGAAGGCTCCACTCTCCACCTGGGCCCTGGATCCCAATCTCTCCAGGCTCCCCAAAGTCACCAATCTCCTTCATTTCTAATCTAACGGGTTCTTTTCAGTTCTGGTTTTGCTTGATCTCCTGTGGTATATGGGACTGCTGATCACTCCCTCCTTCTAACAATACTCTGTTTCCAAAGTTCCCATGACACAAAGGTTTTCCTGCCTCTTTGGTTACTCTATCTCTTTTTTTTGGTAACATCTTTCTCTGCCTACTACTAACATAAGGGCATTTCTCAGGTTCTATTCCTGACCCCGGCTTCTCATGTCGCATTCTTTCGCGGGCTTCACTGGCCACCCAGATACTGACTCCCAATGGTTTTATCCAGTCCAAACTCTGGATTTCCCTATGCACATAAACCTTGAAAACCCCAAAAGTGAATTATCTTCCCCTACCCCGCTCCAAATCTCCTTCTCTTCCCTACTCCTCAATTTCAGTAGAAATGACACCCACTACCTATCTGGCTGCTCAAGCCAAAATTCAAGGAGTCATCCTCAATTCCTTCTCCTTCCCACCCTCATACAAGTGCTGAGTTCTGTTCATTCCTCCTCCAAAACACCTCTCCAACCTGTCCACTTCTCTCCACTCCACTGCTGCTGCCTTGGTGCAGGCCACCATCAGCCCTCACCTGGTCTGTAGCCCTTCTGATTTCCTGGTCTCCAATCCTGACTACCTTTGACTAAGTTCTCAATCCAGTAATGTTTACAAAATACGGATCTGAGCAACTCACTCCTCAACTCACAGCCAAGGCTCCCTACTACCTTGTCAAGACAATCTGCATTTCTTAACAGAGCCTACAGTACAGGGTTCTTTGCGTTCACATCCCTGCCTATCTTACTCCTTCATTTCTCTACCATGAGCCCTACACGATTCGTCCAATACGATTCGTCAAATACCAGGTTTTTCTTGCCTCTGCATATGCTGACACTACTTCATTCATTCATTCAACACATTTATTGAGAATCTGTGACTGTACCAGACAACTGAGGAAAGCGGAAGCTCTCTGTCCTCAAGGAGCCAGGTGGAGACAGTCTACCTCTAATCCCAAACAATCGTAGAAAAGCTTTTTTGAGACAGAGTCTCGCTTTGTTGCCCAGGCTGGAGTGCACTGGCGGGATCGCAGCACACTGCAGCCTCTAACTCCTGGGCTCATGGGATCCCGTAGAAAGACTATTTAATAAGAGTTGATATAGACAGTCTGGGGGTTTCCCGGTCCGGAGAGCTCTGCTGACACTGTGCGCACACCCAGACCCGCACGTTCCGGGACCCCTGCCCGACCCGCCCCCTGCACAGGCCCCGCCTCCTCACCGGCCTCATAGCCGTCATCGCGTTTCTCCCGCTTCACACGCCGCTCCGAGGGCTCTGCCTGGCTGCGCTCCCGCCCGTGCGTGCTGCTCCGGGCCTCAGCTTCGGCCCCGCGCCGCCCGCTCCCGCGCTCGCCCCCACGTTCCCGGCTCCGCTTCCGTCGTTCGCCACCGCTACCGCCACTGCCGCCACTCCGGTGCTTGTGTTTTTTGTGTTCCCGGTGCCGCGGCGGCTGCTCGGTGGCGCCCCCGGTGCTGGCCGCCGCCGTCGTCCCGGTCGCCTCCTTCTCTCCGCGGTGTTTCTTGGACGACCCCATAGTGGCACGTCCACTCCAAGCCCGGCTGCCGCCGAGCCCAGACAACGCAAAATGGGAATACTTCCGGGTCGCTCGGCAGCCGCTGTCGTGTTGCCGGAAACTAAGAGCGGCTGCTTCCGTCGCTCGCCCTGGAGCCGGCCCCAGAGGCTCATGGGAAGACTAGGATCACAGCTCCACTGCACATTCGCGCCGTCGCGGGTCGGGTGGGTTCTTTGAGCCAGTGGTCCGGTTGTGCATGCGCTACTCAAGGGAAGCGGAATTAACCCGGAGATGGGATCCCAGAACTGGAAGGACTTAGAGGGCATTAAGCCAGTGTCTTCGTGGCTGGAAGTTCCTCCCCGGCATCCCTGCGCTTGCACTTCACCGGCAACGGGGTGTTCACTACCTCACGGCCTTTCCGTAGACACCTCCCTCCTACAATGGGCGCTCGCTTAGTGGACTCCTAGGGTCGTGGCTTCAACGGGTGTTGTTTTCCCGTTATCTCCAATTCCATAGCCCAGCTTCCGACCCGCTATAACTAGTATCGTTAGGGAACGCTTCCTTCCCACGTTCCCTGGTTTTTCTGTTTTGTTTTTTTCCCTTGAGATAGGATCTCACTCTGTTGCTCAGGCTGGAGTGCAGTGGCGCGATCACGGCGCACTGCGGCCTCGACCTCCCGCGCTCAAGTGATCCTACCCCCTCAGCCTTCCCAGTAGCTGGGACTACTACGAGTGAACGCTACCACGCCCCTTTAATTTTTGTATTTTTTTGTAGATGGGCGGGGGGTGTCTCGAACTTCTGAAGCCAGGCTATCCACCCGCCTTGGCCTCCCGAAGTGCTGAGATTACAGGCATGCGCCCCTGCGCCCAGCCCTGGATTGGATTTTTTAAACCCGCGCCCCGTGAACTGTTAAGACTGAAGGAGCGCCACATGAGCGTCAGTGTATCCTTGGAACCCCTGAAATTGAATGCAAAATGTGGCACATCTGTGTGTATGAGTTTTTTTCTTGAGGAGAGGAGCCCTAACTTAAAACTACTGGGACTTAAAACCCCAGTGCAGGCCGGGCGCGGTGGCTCACGCCTGTAATCCTGGCACTTTGAGAGGCCGAGGCAGGCGAATCACAAGGTCAAGAGATCGAGACCATCCTGGCCAATATGGTAAAACCCCGTCTCTACTAAAAATACAAAAATTAGCTGGGTGTGGTGGCGCGCGCCTGTAGTCCCAGCTACTCAGGAGGCTGAAGCAGGAGAATGGCGTGAACCCGGGAGGCGGAGCTTGCAGTGAGCCGAGATCACGCCACTGCACTCCAGTCTGGGCAGCAGAGCGAGACTCCGTCTCAAAAAAAAAAAAAAAAAAAAAAAGCCCAGTGCACCCAATCCCAATCGGTCCTGAAACCCCTCCCCTCACCCAAGGGTTGCTCAGTCTGTGGCTCCCTGCCTTGCACAACTCAACATGTGTTAGGATATGAGCGTGTGTTAGGATGTGAGCGTGTGTTAGGATGTGAGCCTGTGTTGGGATATGAGTATGTGTTAGGATATAAGCGTGTGTTGGGATGTGAGCGTGGGTTGGGATATGTATGCACCCGTTTAAGGGCCCACGCCCTCTCCCACTCACTGGGCGTCCTCAGAGGCAGGAGTCATTCCGTCTTATTCACGCTTGAATTTATAGGACCCAACATATACATTGAAGATGGGGTGGAGAAGTTACAGCTCTTGCTCTTTGAGATGTCCCCACTCCTCAGGAGCAGAGAAGGGGCTGTGTGTGCTGGGTGGAGGGAACCAAAAGAGCCAGAGCTCCTGGAGGGGAGGGGGTGTGGGGACAGAGCTAAGCCTGCTGCCCACCCACCTGCCACCTCCCACTTCCAACCCGTAGCCTCCACCACCCCCACCAGCAGAAATCCCACACTGTGTTTACCATAAAGCCTTTAATTTTATCTCAGAAACTGCACTCCGGGTCCAGGCTGGGCTTGTAGTGCCTGTCAGGCTGGCTGCCGGTGGGTTCTGTCCTTGGGGGCCTCTGAGGAGAGTGCTCCATTCTCACCCCCATTGACCTGTGGCTCCTTCAAGACACAGATAGAGGCCCCTGGCTCTGCAGTTCTCACCCCCATGCCCAAGGAAACCACTGACAATGTGGCTTCAAACCCTGCTCCTGTACTGGCTTGCTGTGTGATCCTGAGCAAAGTGACTCTTCTGGAGTCTCACTTTCCTTATTGCCAAGTGGGCCTCATAATCCCTGCTCTGTACCAGGTTATTCTAAGACATGGGGTGACCAGCATGGTGGTGCCAGCCCCTAATGAGAGCTTGGTGTGTGGCTGCTCATGTGGTTGCAGAGTCCCAGACTGGCTCTGCTGCTTGTTCGCTCCTGTGTCCTTAAACATGGCCCTGCCCCTCAGGTCCTTAGTTTCCTCGTTGAGAAGTAGGAATGACAACCCTGGCCTTGCCTTCCTCTGGGCTCTCTGCCAGTCCTGGGGGAGGCCCTCCAGAGCCCAGAGTGCTGGTGTGGGCGCCCTTCCCACAGCAGCATGGCAGGGCCAGTTCTTGACCTGCCGGGGAGACTCACCTGGGTTTCCTGGGGGTGCCTTCTCTGTCCACCTTTCCTGCCTCGGACAGCAGTTGCTCTTCATCCAGCCCCAGTGCTGACAGCACCTGGGAGAAGCGCCGAGTGACAGTGAGCCGGGCATTGGCCTGAGGAGAGAGAAGAGGGCTTCTCGCTCTGCACCAGGGCTGCCAAGGGCAAGGTGGGGCTCTGCTTACTGAGGGAGTCCCAGGGATTCCAGAGGGCAGCAGCCCTGGGATCCTATCTGCAGGGACCTACTCGCATCCTGCTTCCCTGACCCACTCAGCCAGTTCTTCACAGGGGGCAGCCTCACCTGCATGGCCTGCTGGAACAGGAAGGGCCGGGCCTGCACCCTGTGCTGGATGCCTTGCAGCTCCGCTTGGTACTCAGCAAAGCGTTGTCGCTCCTGGCGCCTGCAGGGGAGACAGGCCTTTGTGCAGCTAACCATGGACACAACTGTTGATCTCCACTCCTGAATCGGCTCATCTTCACTAAAGATTTGATATTCACGTCCTCACCCTCACCTTTACAAAGCTATTTCATTCCCATTCTGGCCTGGATTGCTTGTGAAGTCAGCCAGGGTGGAAATTATTCACCCAGTTTACTGATGGCTCAGGAGGGTTGGGGGACTTGTTCAAAGTTGTGCAGCTAGGAAGTGAGGGGCCGAGCCCTGTGCAGCTGGGGCTTGCCAATCTTCCTGTGCCACCCCCACGGGAAAGGGACCAGTGCTAGCTTCTGAGCTTCCAGACACCTGCTTACATAGCCTTCCCTCCCCATCCTCTTCCCCTTGAGGGGGAGCTGTGGTTGTTGGTTGTGTGACTTTGGGCGAGGCCTCTCTCTGGGCTCTTGGCTCTGGGCTCAGTTTATTTCACTGTGCTATATAGCAGGGATCGGACAAGCTTGCCAGCATTCTCTCTGGTTCTTATAAGCAGACAGCTTGGAAAATGGGACAGAGAAACTAAAAAAATATATATATTTCAAATTTTAAAAACACACCCTGGAGAGATCAGGGTTCCACTGGGGAAGCACAGTTTTCATTTCTAAAAACCCAGCATGGCCAGGCGTGGCAGCTCGCACCTGCCATCCCAGCGCTTTGGAAGGCCAAAGAGGGTGGATCACTTGAGCCCAAGAGTTTGAGACCAGCCTGGGCAACATGGTGAAATCCTGTCTCTACAAAAATCAGCCAGGCGTGGTGGTGTGCCCCTGTAATCCTGGCTAGTTGGGAGGCCAAGGTGGGAGGATCGCTTGAGCCTGGGAGGTCTAGGCTACAGAGAGCTGAGATTGTGCCACCGCACTCCAGCCTGGGCAACAGCACCCTAGCAGCAAGAAGGGCCTTTGGGCCACAGCCCACATGAGACCAGGCATCCATCTGTGAAGCACATTAAGAGAGGCCTTGAGGTGTGGAGGCAGCACCCATGGACAGGAAGGGAGGGGAGACGCAGACAAGACCCCAAGACCTGTGCTGGGACCTCAGCGAGTGTGCTGGGCCCTGTGAAAAAACACAGCCTTGCTGGCCCATGCCCCTTGGCCCTGTGCCAGGGAGGGAACCTTCCTCCATTGAGAAAAAGACATGGATTTGAAAACCCATGGCCAGAAACACAAGTTACTGCAAAAAAAAAAAAGGCTTTCACTATTTAGGGAGGAATTTATGGCAGTTACAAGGGGAGGTGGGAAATGAGCTGGCAGTCCCTATCTTTTCTGTGATATTTTGTGCACTTTTCCTGCTGGATGCTTTATGCTATTTCTGTTAGAGGTGACAGGAGCCGGCCAAGGCGGGCAGATCTCGAGGTCAGGAGATGGAGACCCTCCTGGCCAACATGGTGAAACCCTGTCTACTAAAAATACAAAAATTAGCTGGGAGTGGTGGCGTGCACCTGTAATCCCAGCTACTCAGGAGGCTGAGGCAGGAGAATCGCTTAAACCAGGGAGTTGGAGGTTGTGAGGCGAGATCGCACTGCTGCACTCCAGCCTGGCGACAGAGTGAGACTTTGTCTCAAAAAAACAATGACAGGAGCCCAGAGCAGAAAGGGAAGTGGTGCCTGTGGGTGTCAGCCCCATGCATCACCTCAGAATGGAAGGAAGACACATGCCTCCCTCCCACAGGACAACTTCTTTTGTGCCCGCCCTTCCTAGGCAAGACATAGTCTCCTGTTCCACTCAGACAGTGAAGTTCACAGGCTCTAAGGGCTGAGAGACTGCATGGGAGATATCTACTTATGCCTTAACCCTCTCAAACAGAAAGTAAAAGGAGTGAGGTTGAATCACTCTTTTTGCTGCACCTGCCACTTGGAGTTCTGAACCTTACACTTCCTGCCTTACTATGAAAACAAAACACTTGGCTGGGCGCGGTGGCTCATGCATGTAATCCCAAAACTTTGGAAGGCCGAGGCAGCCAGATCACTTGAGGTCAGGAGTTTGAGACAGCTGGGGCAATATGGTGAAACCCTGTCTCTATCAAAAATAGAAAAAAATTGACCAGGTGTGGTGGTCTGCACCTGTGGTCCCAGCTACTCAGGATGCTGAGGCAGGAGAATCACTTCAGCCCGGGAGATGGAGGTTTCAGTGAACTGAGATCACGCCACTGCACTCCAGCCTGGGCAACAGAGCGAGATTGGGAAGGAGAAAGGGTCCCCCTCAACATTGGCCCAAGCAGTCCCCCAAAACACACTTGACCTCTCAGAGCCTCTGTTTCCAAATCTGTAAAATTGGGGTGATTAAGACTGAGCCTTGGCTGGGCGCGGTGGCTCATGCCTGTAATCCTAGCACTTTGGGAGGCTGAGGTGGGTGGATCACCTGAGGTCAGGAGTTCAAAACCAGCCTGACCAACATGGAGGAACCCTGTCTCTAGTAAACATACAAAATTAGCCGGGCGTGGAGGCACACGCCCGTAATCCCAGCTACTCAAGAGGCTGAGGCAGGAGAATCACTTGAACCTGGGAGGCAGAGGTTGTAGTAAGCCGAGATCACGCCATTGCACTCTAGCTTGGGCAACAAGAGTGAAATTCCATCTCAAAAAAAAAAAAAAAAAAAAGACTGAGCCTCAAAGAGTAGATGATAAGAACCCTGCAGCGCCATCAGTGGCCCTATGGCAGGGCAGGACCCTCACCCCACTTGCCGTGGACCAAAGGAGACAGGGTGCAGAAAAAGATGCCCTGCGCCCACTGCACCCAGGAGGTACTCAAACCACTGGCACTAGTTTTGGTCATATTTATTTGTGTTGCCTGTTTCACTAGTTTGGGCTCTTGGGGGAAGGTCCTGGTGCCTTTCGTCTAAAGGCTGAGCATTTGAGCACTCAGACAGGGCGGCAACATGGCTGGAACCCAATTCTGCTGCCCACGCATGACCTTTGGCAAATTATTTAAGATCTCTGAGCCTCCGGTTCCTCACCGGTGAGGTTATGCAGGTGGAGATACCGAGGTAGGATAGTAAGGTGAGCGGGCCACACTGACTTGTCCCCTTGTGTGAGGCCCCAGGGGCTCCTTTCGCAGTAGCTCTGTATCCCCCGTGCCCTCGTGCATCAGCACCTAACTTTTTTTTTTTTTTTTTTTTTTGAGACGAAGTCTCTCTCTGTCACCCA
>NW_020257528.1:0-23633 GCF_003255815.1 Theropithecus gelada
AGAAAGAAAGAAAGAAAGAAAGAAAGAAAGAAAGAAAGAAAGAAAGAGGAAAGAAAAGAAAAGGAAAAGAAAAGAAAAGTGACAGACTGGATTAAGAAAATGTGGCACATATACACCATGGAATACTATGCAGCCATAAAAAAGGATGAGCTTGTGTCCTTTGTAGGGACATGGATGCAGCTGGAAACCATAATTCTCAGCAAACTATCGCAAGAACAGAAAACCAAACACTGCATGTTATCACTCATAGGTGGGAACTGAACAATGAGATCACTTGGACTCGGGAAGGGGAACATCACACACCGGGGCCTATCACGGGGAGAGGGGAGGGGGGAGGGATTGCATTGGGAGTTATACCTGATGTAAATGACGAGTTGATGGGTGCTGATGAGTTGATGGGTGCAGCACGCCAACATGGCACAGGTATACATATGTAACAAACCTGCACGTTATCCACATGTACCCTAGAACTTAAAGTATAATAAAAAAAAAAAAAAAAGAAAGAAAGAAAAGAAAAGCAAACAAGAAAGAAACGCCAGGCATGGTGGCTCATGCCTGTAATCCCAGCACTTTGGGAGGCTGAGGCAGGCAGATCACCTGAGGTTGGGAGTTCAAGANAACTTAAAGTATAATAAAAAAAAAAAAAAAAGAAAGAAAGAAAAGAGAAGCAAACAAGAAAGAAACGCCAGGCATGGTGGCTCATGCCTGTAATCCCAGCACTTTGGGAGGCTGAGGCAGGCAGATCACCTGAGGTTGGGAGTTCAAGACCAGCCTGACCAACATGGAGAAACTCTGTCTCTACTAAAAATACAAAAAAGATTAGCTGAGCATGGTGGCCCATGCTTGTAATCCCAGCTACTTAGGAGGCTGAGACAGGAGAATCGCTTGAACCCAGGAGGCGGAGGTTGCAGTGAGTGGAGGTTTCACCATTGCACTCCAGCCTGGGCAACAAGAGCAAAACTCCATCTCAAAACAAAAACAAAAACAAAACAAACAAACAAACAAACAAAAAAACAAGAAAGAAACTTGGAATTTAGTGTGATGGAGTCAGAAAGTCAAAATATACATTTAATCAGAGTTCTAGAAAGAAAGGACTGGAAGAACAGGGCAGAATCAATACTTTAAGAATTAGTATCTAAGAGCTTTTCAGAACTAAGGAGGGACACTAGAGTAAAGCAGCCAGGGGGTGGGGGGAACATATTACTTTCAAAGAAAGGATAGACACTAGATAGCCAACTGACAGCTGACTCTCAACAGCAACAGCGGAACCCAATAGACAATTGAATGATCACTTTAATGTGCCAAGGTGAAAATACCTATCAACACCTAACTGTATGCCTTCTAAAATAATCCTTCAAATAAGGTGATGAAATACAATGGGAGATATTGCCAGCAGTAGAGCCTCATTAAAGGAAATTCCAAAGGTAGAATAAAAGTTATTGCAGATACTAAGGATGCAGACAGGGAAGCAGAGCAAAGCAAGAGAAAAATATGTGGATAAATCTAAATGAATACTAACTGTATAAAAAATTAACTATATTTTACAGGGTTAAAGTATATACATATATAGAATTAAAATATGTAATTAGCATAAACTGACAGGGAGTTTAGTATTAAATCTAGTATTTAATGGTCCTTCTGTTTTCTGGGAAAAGAATATTAAATTTTGATAAGTTTGCATATTGCAGTTTCTAGGACAACCATCAAAAATTAGAATTAGTTGGCATAACCTTGAAATTAAGAGACAGAAAAACTGTGGAATAAGAAAAGGCAAGAAAGAAGGGGAAAAACATGAAAAAAGAGGGACTGATAGCACAAAAATAAGGTGGTTGATATAACCCAAATATTTAAGTAGCTAAAATAAAGATTTTCAGATTGGACCTACGAAAAATACAATCAGTTATTTACTGAGACACATAAAAAGCATAAGGAAGCAAAATGATTGAAAGAAAAAGAATAGAAAAATATACACCACAAAATATAACCGAACCCAACTTGATCCACAGATTCAAGGCAATTCCCATCAAAATCTCAAATGTTTTTTTCCAGAAATTGACAAGCTGATCCTAAGATTCATATGGAAATTCAAGGGAATCAAAAGAGTAAAAAAATCCTGAAAAAGAAGAACAAAGTTGAAGGACTTACACACCAAACTGACTACAGAGTTATAGTAATAGTGTCCTATGGTACTGGCACAAAGATAGACATATAGATGAATGGAATAGAATTGAGAATCCAAAAATAAACCTTCAAACTTATAGTCAATTGATTTTTGACAAGGGTGGCAAGACAATTCAATGTGGAAAGAATAGCTTTGGTTAGGCACAGTGGCTCATGCCTTCAATCCTAGCACTTTCCAAGACTTAGGTAGGAGGACTACTTGAGCCCAGAAGTTTGAGACCAGCCTGAGCAATATAGGGAGACACCCTCTCCACAAAAAAAATAAATAAAAATAAAAAATAAAAAAATAAAAATTAGCCAGACACTGTGGCATGTGCCTGTGGTCCCAGCTACTCAGGAGGCCAAGGTAGGAGGACTGCATGAGCCTGGAAGGTCAAGGCTGCTATGAACCATGATTGTGCCACTGCACTCCAGTCTGGGTGACAGAGCGAGACCCTGTTACCAAAAAACAAAAACAAAAACCTTTTCGACAAATTGTGCTGGGACACTGCAGGTGGATACCTGCAAAAGGACTGGACCCCTACCTCACATCACATGCAAAAATTAACTTAAAATGGATGTTAGATTTAAATTTAAGAGCTATAACTATAAAACTCTTAGAAGAAAACATAGGTGTAAACCTATGTAAACATAGATTATCAATCATTTCTTAGATGACACCAAACACTTAAGCAATGGAAAAAAAATCGTATTATCAAAATTTAAAACTTTTGTGCTTCAAAGGATACCATAATGAAAGTAAAAGACAACCCGCAGAATGGGAGAAAATATCTGTGATAATACTGTATATTTAATATATAAAGAACTCTTACAATAGTAATAAGAAAGTAAATCCATTTAAAAATAGCCAAAGGATCTGAATGGACATTTCTCAAAAGAAAACATACATATGATCAACAAGTACACGAAAAGATGCTCAACATCATTAGCTACCAGGGAAATATAATCCAAAACAATGAGATACCTCCTCACTCCAGCTAAGATAGCTATAATCAAAAGACAGATAAAGACAGGTGATAGTGAGGATGTAGAAAACTGAAACCCTAAAACATTGCTAGTGGGAATATAAAAAGGTTTAGCTTCTTTGGAAAACAATCTAGTAATTCCTCAAAAGGTTAAACATAGCATTACCATATGAGCAGCATTTCCACTTCAAGGTGAAATGAAACCTTATGTCCACACAAAAATTTGCATATGAGTGTTTATAGAGCATTATAAAATGCAAATAATTCAAATATCTATCCACTGATGAATGCATAGATAAAATGTGATATATTGATACAATGAAATATTCAGCAATAAAAAGAAATGAATTACTGATACATGCTAAAACATGAATGAACCTTGAAAACATGCTAAGTGAACAAAGACATATGTTAATAAGTGAAAGAAGCCAGTCACAAAGGACCACATATTGTAGAATTCCATTTATATGTAATGCCTAGAATAAGCAAATTATAAAAATAGAAAGCAGGTTAATGATTGCCTAGGGCTTGGGAGCGGTTGGAAACAAATAGGGAGAGACTACTAATGGGTACCGGATTTCTTCTTAGGGTGATAAAAGTATTCTAAAAGTGATTGCAGTGGTGGTCGCATAACTATGACTATACTAAAAACCATTTGCTATGGTTTGAATAGGTTCTCCAAATTTCATTTGTTAAAAACTTAACTCCCAATGTGGCAGTTTTGAAAGGTGGGGCTTTTAAGAGGTGATCGAATCACGGTTTAACGGGTAACAGTATTAACAGTCTCTCATAGGAATGGAACTGGTGGCTTTTTAAGAAGAGAAAGAGAGACCTGAACAAGCATTTGAGCATGCTTGGCCCCCTCATCATGTGACTCCCTGCACTGCCTTGGGACTCTGCTAAGTCCCCACCAGCAAGAAGTCTCTTAGTAGATGGTGGCCCCATGACCTTGAACTTGTCAGCCTCCATAACTGTAAGAAATAAAATTCTTTCCTTATAAGTTATCCAGTTTTAGATACTGTGTTATAAGCAACAAAAAATGGACTAAAACACCATTGAATTCTACACTTGAAGTGCATGAATTATATTGTATATGAATTATACCACAATAAAGGTGTTAATTTTTTTAAAACCTACCTTCCAAATTTAAAAAAATGACAATGAAAAATTAACTTAAAAGAGATTAAAGACCAAAATGTAAGAGCTAGAACTATAAAACTCTTAGAAGAAATTATAGATGTAAATCTTATGACCTTGGATTAAGCTACAGTTTCTTAGATCTAATACCTAAAGCACAAGCAGAAGCAGGACATCATAAAAATTAAAAACTTTTGCGCTCCCAAGAATACTATCAAAAAAGTGAAAAGACAATTTACAGAATAGGAGAAAATACTTGCAAATAATGGATCTGACAAGAGTCTAGTATCTGGAATATATTAATAACTCTCACAACTCAACAATAACTCAAATAAGGAAATGAGCAAATAATTTTTTTAAGAAAGCAAGTTTATTAAGAAAGTAAAGAAATAAAAGAATGGCTACTCCATAGACAGAGTAGCTTCAAGGGCTGCTGGTTGCCCATTTTTATGGTTATTTCTTAATTATATGCTAAACAAGGGGTGGATTATTCATGCCTTCCCTTTTTAGATTATATAGGGTAACTCTCTGACACTGACATAGCATTTGTAAACTGTCATGGCACTGGTGGGAGTGTAGCAGTGAGGATGACCAGAGATCACTCTCACCGCCATCTTGATTTTAGTGGATTTTAGCTGGCTTCTTTACTGTAGCCTCTTTTATTAGCAAGGTCTTTATGATCTGTATCTTGTGCCAACCTCCTGTCTCATCCTGTTACTTAGAATGCCTTAACCATCTAGGAATGCAGTCCAGTAGGTCTCAGCTTCATTTTACCCACCCCGTATTTAAGATGGGGTTGCTCTGGTTCAAACATCTCTGACATTTCTCCCCTTCCTTTTATAAGAGAATGCTTAATCCTAAGAGTTGTAGAGAATGAAGATTCATCTACTGTAATTTCTTCAGGCTGAATAGGGGTGATGATATTCCTGCCTAACTATTAGGGTCTCTTGTATTCAGGTAGAGAGGAGCTCAGTCAGAAAGCACCAGTATGGTGAGGGCCATTCATAACTCCAAGTTCTAACAAAAAAAATTATCTGGAAGATTAATAAGTGCTCAGTTTAAGAAAATATTCAGTGAGCTTATTGTGCATTCCTACACAAAGAGTACAACAACAATATATTCCACAAGAGTAAAGCAAGATAAGTAAAATGATCCCAAGTAAGCTAAATAAGAAGGCTTTCCATGAATTGGGCAACTGTTGGAACCAAACAGATATGGAGTTGCTAGCCAATTCCAATATGTGCCCAGAATTAGAATATTGATCCAGATTTTTGCATTACCCAACCCTTTTGTTTCTTCTGAGGTGCAGCCAGAGATCACTGGTTGGTTCACAAGAATAAGCAGGGGTAGTGTAAATTGCAGGGATAACCTCAAAAACAACGGATGAGACTAGAATCGAGTAACAAGTGTACCATAGTTCTTGAAAAATAATTTCTCTCTGCAGTTTCCCGTTTTTACTAAAGACAAATCATGGTAAGACCGATTTGCTTTATTTTACTTGGTCTGATTATTTGTGTAAAGTGCAGCAAGAATAATTATTTTTTACATCAGCCCTTTTTAAATTGGCTTTGATGGAACTCTGTTCCATAGAAGGAATCTCAGATAAGACTTTTAAAAAGCTGGGCCCAGCCATCAATTTGTACCCTCAAATACCTATGAGTTGGGAAAATTTCTCTCCTCTTGTGATCCCAAGATAACTTGGGACTCCTGGGCATGTCAGAAAGTGACATTCTTTACTTACCATAGGTCAGGAGCTGTGCACAGGGACTGTGTAGACAAGGTATGAGGCCAGTTTTCCCAAGGCGCTGTTATTAGTGTTACAAGTCAAGTTTGATTCCTTAAAGAAAAGTGCACCATTCCAGTCAAAGCCTTGGTAAGATAACCAGTTTCTCCAATTGTGCCCTGTTGCAAAAGAAAACAGATTTTGTTTTTTTGAGATGGAATCTCACTCTGTCACCCAGGCTGGAGTGCAGTGGCATGATCTTGGCTCACTGCAACCTCTGCCTCTCGGGTTCAAGCGATTCTCCTGCCTCAGCCTCCCGAGTAGCTGGGACTACAGGTGCCTGCCACCACATCTGGCTAATTTTTGTATTTTCAGTACAGATGGGGTTTCATCATATTGACCAGGCTGGTCTCAAACTCCTGACCTTGTGATCCACCTGCCTCAGCCTCCCAAAGTGCTGGGATTACAGGCATGAGCCACCACGCCTGGCAAAAACAGATTCTTATTGCACTCATGCAAATAATTATGTTGCCATAAGTTAAGAATACTCACAAGTAGTTTCCAAATTCTGGAGAAATCAGGTAGAGAGAAACAAATATGCTCCAAATTTTGTTCACAGGAGTATCCCTTACTCAGTTGTTAAAAGCTGTATATAGCTCAAAAGAAAAGTCTTCTTGACTCTGAAAAACAAAACGAAGGATCAGAAACATTTTAAGCAAAATCAAAAAAATTACTTCAGACTTCCACTAGTTTAGTCCATGCAGTTAACTCCTGTTCTGCTTGATATTCATGAACATTCCAGCTCTCCAAGGGAGTCCTGAAAGATTTTTCCTCTATTCAAATATCACAATTTCCAAAGTTATCAGAAACCTTTATTTAAGAACACTGTTAGAGTTCTATAGTTAATTATAAATCACCTTTTAAAGGGAATCAAAACAAGATAGCAATTGTCTGTGAATGACAAAAAGTCTTAGGACAACCACTACTAAAGCCACAATTGACAAAGAATTTTGGTTACTTCTGTGGCATACAACAATTTGACATAACCATGGTAAATATTAATAACACACACACTAAGTCATATTAGAATTATAGGAGTTTTCCAGCTGGGCGTGGTGGCTCACACCTATAATCGCAGTACTTTGGGAAGTCGAGGTGGGCAGATCACCTGAGGTCAGGAGTTCGAGACCAGCCTGGCCAGCATGGTGAAACACTGTCTCTACTAAAACTACAAAAATTAGCTGGGTGTGTTGGCAGGTGCCTGTAATCCCAGCTACTCAGGAAGCTGAGGCAGGAGAATCGCTTGAACCTGGGAGGCAGAGGTTGCAGTGAGCCAAGATCGTGCCATTGCACTGCAGCCTGGGCAACAGAGTGAGACTCTGTCTTGGAAAAAAAAATTATTATAGGAGTTTTCCATAATTTTGGAACACATATGAGTAACATATTTATAAAAATAGAGCCCAAAGAAAGCCAAATACCATTTTATATTTGACAATGCTTCCTGTATGGTTTTTTTTATTAGTAAAAATGATTTAATGTTGAGTGACAATGCGAGTTTACAAGCAATTCTATATATCATTTTTAAGTAAAACAAGTACCTGGCCCATTACATTACATTACATTATATTGCATTACATTAATTTTATCGGTTCCTCTGCAGAAAAAAAAAGGAAAAGAAAGAGGGAGGAAAGCATAGCATTATTTATCTGTAATTTTATATTTATTTTTTTCCTTTCTTTTTTTTTTTTGGAGACAGAGTTTCCCTCTTGTCGCCCAGGCTGGAGTGCAATGGTGCGATCTCAGCTCATGGCAACCTCCGCCTCCTGGGTTCAATTGATTCTCCTGCCTCAGCCTCCTGAGTAGCTGGGATTACTTTCTCACAGAAAGTAGCGCCCGCCACCACACATGGCTAATTTTGTATTTTTAGTTGAGATGGGGTTTCTCCATGTTGGTTAGGCTGGTCTTGAACTCCTGACTTCAGGTGATCTGCCCGCCTTGGCCTCCCAAACTGCTGGGATTACAGGCGTGAGCCACCCTGCCTGGCCTTATTTCTTTTTTTATATACTTTTAAAAATATACTTTAAGTTCTGAGATACATGTGCAGACCACCTATATGATTTTTATACCACATAAGCCAAATATGTCATTTTGGACTTAAGGTGATGTAATATGTAAAAGATTAATTAGGTCAGAAAAAGACAAATTTTATAATTTGATTTTGGAAACTTTGTCAAATATCAAAGGTTTAAAACACTGGATGTCACAAAATAGAATCCCAGGTCACTGTAAGTCATTCATTTAGCCAAAATGACAACTCAAAAATTTTAAAAAGGCAAAAACCTTCACTCATTAATAGAGGGAAGACTTAGCTTTTCAAACAATCCATCTCTTTTTTCCTTTCTTTTTCCTACAACGTATTTGAAAGGGCAGACAAAATTTTTTTTTTTTTTTTTTTGAGACAGAGTTTTGCTCTTGTTGCCCAGGCTGGAGTGGAATGGCACAGTCTCAGCTCACTGCAACCTTTGCCTCCTGGGTTCATGCTATTCTCCTGCCTCAGCTTGCCAACTAGCTGAGATTACAGGCACGTGCCACCACCCCCAGCTAATTTTTGTATTTTTTGTAGACATGGGGTTTCACCATGTTGACCTGGCTGGTCTCACACTCCTGACCTCAGGTGATCCACCTGCCTCAGCCTTCCAAAGTGCTAGAATGACAGGCGTGAACCATCGCACCCAGCCAAAATCTTTTTTCTTTTTTTTAATATAACATGAAAATATTGTTCAAGGGAGAAAGACAAATTTCACCCTTTGCATTAGTGTACTATCACTGTTAAACTGAATTCTTAATAAAACCTTATGGACATATTTACCTAATTTTAATGTTTGACCATAAGGTAAGATTTTCATAAAACTTTTATAACCCTTTACAAAAATGTTTGTGAAAGGGCAGATTAGTGCTCTAAGGAAACCTGTTGTGCTTTATTCCAATGTTCAATTTACAGAAAAACTGAGTAATACCCCTTTAACTTTGGCCAATATGTTTTTACACAGAACCTCTTTTACAATTAATTTTTCACAAACCTTCCACAACTTGCTTAAACATTCAGCTTTATTCTGTCTAACTTAAAACAATCCTTTAACCTTTTAGTCTAGGCCAAAAAATCCACGTTTCCATGGCTTCTTATAATCTTTTACCAAAAACACATTTCACTTTCTTTACACGCCTCATATGTATCACTTTTTATTTCACAAAGATTACTTAGTTCACACGAACTAAAAGGCATTACACTTTTTACTTTTCTCACAAAATATTTGATTTAAGCACTTACTATTTTTAAACCAGTTAATCAAAGCTATTTCATATCACTTACACAATGCATGTAAATACACAGTCAGACAGAAGAAGATCCAGTAGTAGCAACATGTTTCATTTGCCAGTGTTTAAGTTTCTCTTTTTAAAGTATGCAGTTTGTAGGGCCTAATAAGCAGGCACAGCTGGAAGGCAAAACAGATCTCCAGAAATTAAGGGTCCCATTTTTATACCAGATCCTGGATCCCCAAAAGAGAGAATTAATCCATCTCCCATAGGAGTCTTATCTCTCATTGTGGGGTGGGGACATTTCCATATTTCCTAGGTGGCCAAGAGTGCGCTTCTCTGATCCAAACGTGCAGAACTGAGTATCTCCCCATAACTACTATTAGCTGTCCCTCAAAGTATATTTCTTACCTGGTTATTACACAACAAAGTTCTCATAATGTGAAGTAATTTCTGATACCCCACCCCCAAAGTCAAAAACATCAGATAATTCAACACAAACCAGAACAGAGCCTTAGATTTTGACAGGGATTTACCCACTTTTAATTCCTGGAGTTTCATGAAGAAAACAGAGTTTTTTCCCCAAATGGAGTCTGTGGCACCTCCTCTGTTTTTCTCAAGGAGTCCCAGGCTGTTACAGCTTGAATAACCACTTTTAATTAAGCTGACTTTTAACCATAGCACTCTTTAAAAAAAAAAAAAAAAAAAGTCCTTTTAAATCTTTTATTGCCCAACTAGTCAGTCCAAATGACCAATATTTCTGGCTTTTGAACTTTATGAAAAGTAACCTCACAGGTGCTCTGAGAAAAGAAATTCAAGACAGTTTGTGGAGGGGAAGAGAATTAAAAAATGGCAAAGGTCACCCAAATAGCAATCAGAAAGGCTCATCCCCTAAGCTAGGGATTGAACCCTGAGACCAAGAGGAAGTACTGCCACGTGGTTACAAGGTCAAGCTCCCCAAGGACATAGAAGGAGACGAGAGGAGAACCTCATCCTGTTTCCACTCCACCCCGCTCCCCACCACCCAGGGACCTGCAGCAAAGTTTATAACTGACCAGTTTGCTGGGCTGTCTTGAACAGCAGGCTTATGGGGTCCTAGGCCTGTGTTCTATCATAAGGTACCACTCTTTCTTACAGAAAGATACAGAAAGACAAATTCATAGCACAAAGTACAACAGATTTGCTACAGCTTGAGACTAGCCTTACAAATCCTTTTTCAAATTAATCAAAACTTTACAGAGGAGATAAACAGTGATTTTTACCATTCATTCCACCGGTTCTCACAGAGAGAGAGAGAGAGGCCAGAAGTCTGACTGGTAAGAAATTCTTATCCTTTTGCTGTGATGCCAGGCTTCTGGGTTCCCTTTCCCTGAGTGGCCCTAGTGACCCAGCTGAAACATAAAGGAAAATTATGTTTTTCCGTTCTGGCCAGAGCAAAATACATGTGACAAAACATAGACATTAGTCACTCTGCTTAGCACCCAATATCAAACCGGCAAGGCTCAAACTTGCCCCTAGTTAGGCTCTGTCATCGTCAATCCAACTTCGGACTAGGAGTTTCATCATGTGGTCTCTGGGCAAGTTGGTCGCTCTAAGTAATAGAAAAAATAAGAAAGAAAAAGCAGAGAAAGGGAGAAGACCCTTCCCTGCAGTGGGGTGCGGAAGGCAAGCAACTCACAGAGGCCAGAGAAAGACCCACCGATTGCAGCGACACTGAAAAGTTCAGGCAGCCACTTGTCAGTCGTGAAGGGATCTTTTCCAGCAGTCCCATCAGCTCTCAAGTTTCCCCTTTTGTGGAGGAAAAAGCCCCCCATGTCCCATGGTCCTGTACATGCCTAATTCTGCCACCCATAATCATCAGCAAAGAGTGCAAGGCAGATTAACCCAAAGAGGATAGCAGTTAACACCCCATAGTGCCAAACCCATTCTTAGCAGAGAGGAACTTTACCGAGAGGGGCCTCTAACCCCCTAAATCATAGGAAGGGCTCTAACCTTTCAAGTTAGGTCAATCATCCTTGCCTTTTATTAAGAGGGGCTTTTAACCCTCTCTGTCTTAGGAGAGACTCTTAACTCCCCTAAGTTGGGCCTCTAACCCAATCCCATCCTTTACCTGGGTATATGCACCCCACTTACCCAAAGTCAGCCAATTGGTGGGCGCAGATGATTTTTCTTTGGGTCGGGGGTCTCCTTAGTATCATCCCCTCCATGGTTCACCAGAAAGATGTTACCAGACCCCACCACTTACTGTAAGTTAGCCTTTGGGTGTGTGGGTGGGGGTTCTTCTCTATTGTCCCTCTGTGGTCACCAAAAAGATGTTACCCGAAAGGGGTCCTGATCCAGACCCCAAGAAAGGATTCTTGGATCTCGTAGAAGAAAGAATTCGAGGCGAATTCATAAGGCAAGTCTATTAAGAAAGTAAAGGAAGAAAAGAATGGCTACCCCATCGACAGAGCAGCCATGAGCAAATAATTTGAATCGATATAGCTCCAAAGAAGATATACAAATGGTCAATAAGCACATGAAAAGATGCTCATTATTATTAGTCATTAAGAAAATGTAAATCAAAACTATGAGATATCACATCACACTCACTAAAATGGCTATTATTAAAACAAAAAACAGAAAACAAAAAAATACAGTCTGGGCTCAGGCCTGTAATCCCAGTACTTTGCAAGGACAAGGTGGGCAATTGCTTGAGTCCAGGAGTTCAAGAACAGCTTGGGCAACATAGTGAAACCCCATCTACACACACACACACACACACACACACACACACACACACACACACACAATGGCTGGGCGTGGTGGCATGCACCTGTGGTCCCACCTACTCAGGAGGCTGAGGTGGGAAGACTGCTTGAACCCAGGGAGGTTACAGTATGCTGAGATCGAGCTACTGCACTCCAGCCTGGGCAACAGAGCAAGACTGTGTCCCTCCCCCTCCCCCGCCAAAAAAAACCATGGAAAACAATAAGTGTTGGTGTAGATGTGGAGAAATTGGAACCCTCATGCATGGTTGGTGTGAATGTGAAATGGTTTAGTGCCTTTGGAAAACAGTTTGACAGTTCCTAAAAGTGAAAATGTAGAGTTACCATATAACCCAGCAATTCCCATCCTGGGTATATACCCAAGAGAACTGAAAACATATGTTCACACAAAAACTTGTACACAAATGTTTATAGCAGCATTACTCATAATAACTAAAAAGTGGAAACAACCCAAATGTTTGTCAGTTGATGGATGAATAAAGAAAATGTGATATAGCCATACAATGGAATTTTATTCAACCATAAAAAGGAATGAAGTATTGATACAGGCTACAACATGGATCAACCTTCAAAACATAATAAGTTAAAGCCACCAGACTAAGAGGCCACATATTTTATAATTGCATGTGTATATAATGTCCAGAATAGGCAAATGAGCTCATGAATAGGGTGAACCAACATAGTAAAGGTGTCAATTGTTCCCAAGTTGACATATAGGTTGAGTGCAATTCCTACAGAAATTTAAGCAAAATATTTTGTAGGCATAAATAAGATTATTCTAAAATATAAGCAAAGGTAAAGGAAGTAGAATAATAAAACAATGTTGAAAAAAATCAACTGAGAGGTATCAGTCTATCTGATTTTAAGGCTTATATGGCTATAGTGATCAAGATTGTATGGTTTTGGAGAAGGGATATACAAATACATCAAGGGAAAAGAATACAAAACTCAGAAATACAGCAACAAAAAGATATCCATCTCCTTGGTTTTTTTTTTTGTTTTCGTTTGTTTGTTTTTGTTTTTGTTTTTTTTGTCAGAGTCTTGCTCTGTCACCCAGGCTGGAGTGCAATGGCATAATCTTGGCTCACTGCAACCTCCACCTCCCAGGTTCAAGCGATTCTCATGCCTCAGCCTCCTGAGTAGCTGGGATTACAGGTGTGCACCACCGTGCCTGGCTAATTTTTGTATGTTTATTAGAGATGGAGTTTCACCATATTGACCAGGCTGGTCTCGAACTCCTGACCTCGAGTGATTCACCTGCTTCGGCCTCCCAAAGCGCTGGGATTACAGGCATGAGTCACCATGCCCAGCAGACATCCATCTAATTTTTGACTAAAGAACAAAAGCAATTCTGGCCGGGCGCGGTGGCTCAAGCCTGTAATCCCAGCACTTTGGGAGGCCGAGACGGGCGGATCACGAGGTCAGGAGATCGAGACCATCCTGGCTAACGCGGTGAAACCCCGTCTCTACTAAAAAATACAAAAAACTAGCCGGGCGCGGTGGCCGGCGCCTGTAGTCCCAGCTACTCGGGAGGCTGAGGCAGGAGAATGGCGTAAACCCGGGAGGCGGAGCTTGCCGTGAGCTGAGATCCGGCCACAGCACTCCAGCCTGGGCGGCAGAGCGAGACTCCGTCTCAAAAAAAAAAAAAAAAAAGAACAAAAGCAATTCAATGGAAGAAAGCCTTTACAAGAAATGGTGCTGCAGCAATCAGACGTCCATAGGCAAAACAGCAAACCTTTTTTTCCAGCTTTATAAGATATAATTGACAAATAAAAATTGAGCCAGGCGTGGTGGCTCACGCCTGTAATCCCAACACTTTGGGAGGCTGAGGTGGGCAGATTGCCTGAGCTCAGGAGTTCGAGACCAGCCTGGGAAACATGGAGAAACCTCGTCTCTACTAAGAACACAAAAAATTAGCTGGGCGTAGTAGCCCGTGCCTGTAATCCCAGCTACTCAGGAGGCTGAAGCACAAGAATCGCTTGAACCCAAGAGGTGGAGGATGCAGTGAGCCGAGTTTCCACCACTTCACTCCAGCCTGGGTGACAGAGTGAGACTGTCTCAAAAAAAAATTGTATCTGTTTATGGTATACAATGTGATATTTTGATACATGTGTACATTGCAACACAATTACCAAAATCAAGTAAATTTGTCTACCCATCCTTTACTCGTCTACCGTTGCAGTGTGTGTGTGTTGAGAACATTTAAGATCTACTCTCAGCAAATTTCAAGCATACAATACAGTATTATTAACCATAGTCACCATGCTGTACAGTAGCTGTCCAGAGCTTATTCATTCTGCATAACTGAAACTTGTACTCTTTGACCAATATCTCCCCATCCCTTTCTCGAGCCCTTGGTAACCACCATTCTACTCTCTGCTTTTATGAGCTCAACTTTTTAAAATGCTACATGTAAATGAGACCATGCATACTGTCTTTCTGTGCTTGGCTTATTTCACTTATAATGTCCTTCAGGTTCATCTATGTTGTTGTAAATGACAGGATTCCTTCTTTTTTTTAAGGCCCTTCACTAGTCAGCCCATCCATAGATTCTGGGTGGGCTGTCTGGTGGGCTGTGAAGGCAGGCTTTTTGCTGGAGTCATCAGGCAGGCTGCCCCAGTGCCTGAGTCCACAGGGACTGGCCTGGTGCCTGAGTCTGCAGGGGTGGGCTTTAAATCCAAGCTCTGGGGGCAGACCTAGATCCTGTGTCTGCAGGGGCTGGCCTCAAGCCTGGGTTCATGGGGGCTGACCTGAAGCTGGGGAAGTCTTTGAGCCTGAGTCTCTGGAGACGGCCTGGTCCTGGGGCAGGCCTGGCCCCTCTCTGAGCCCACAGGGATAAGTTTGGACCTGAGTCCCAAAGAGGCTGGCCTCGTTCCTAGGTGCATGCAGAGAGGCCTGTTCATTGTTCTGCAGAGGCAAGTCTGGAGCCTGGATCCATGGAAGCAGGCCTGGACCCTGGAGCTGCTGGAGCTTGGGGTCATAGTAGGAAGCAGGGTAGTCTATAAGCTGGGGCTACAAAGGGCTGGCCAGGCACTGGGGCAGGCCTGGAGCCTAGGTTCTCAGGGGCCAACCTGGCACCAGGGCTCACTGGAGCAGGCCAGTCCTGGGGTCCACAGCAAAGTCAGATGCTCACTTCATTCTCCTTCCCTTTGTGGAGAGTATCTCTCTCCACACTGTACTGTCTGGGTTTGGGAGAGAGGTGACATGAATAATGTGAAACTGTCTGTCCTACTATCTTTGATGTGCCTTTTAAATTTTCTGTGCTACACTCAGGTGCTCTAATCTCTCACCTGGATTCCTTAGCTCTTATGAAGGTATATTTTGCCTGGGTAGTTGTTCAAATTGACGTTACTGTAAGGGGATGAACACCAAAGACTCTTACTCTACCACGGATGTGTTCAAAAACATGAACCTTGATGTAAGTCTTACATCTTTTATTAAAAAATTAACTAAGTCTGGGCACGGTGTCTCACTCCTGTAATCCCAGCACTTTAAGAGGCCGAGGCGGGCAGATAACCTGAGGTCAGGAGTTCGAGACCAGCCTGAACAACATGGTGAAACTCCCTCTCTACTAAAAAATATATATATGTAAAAAATTAGCCGGGTGTGGTGGCACTCACCTGTAATCCTAGCTACTTGGGAGGCTGAAGCGGGAGAATTGCTTGAACCTGGGAAGCGGAGGTTGCAATGAGCTGAGATCACGCCACTTCACTGGGCAACAGAGTAAGACTCTGTCTCAAAAAAAAAAAAAAAATTAATTAATTAAATACCAAACATGATGATAGGGAAAAAATTAACTAAAAATGTATCATAGATTTAAATATATAATGTGGACTGGGTGTGGTGGCTCATGTCTTTTAAGAAAAAAAGCAGGAGAAAATCTTAAAGATCTAGGGCTAGACACTGTTCTTACACTTGATACCAAAAGCATGATGCATAAAAGAAAAAATTGATAAACTGGACTTCATAAAAATTAAACATTTTTTGTACTCTGAAAAACTGTGTTTAGAAAATTAAAAGACAAGGTACAGACTGAGAGAAATCACATATCCAACAAAGGACTAGTACCTAGAATATATAAAGAACTCTCAAAACTCAGTAGCAAAAATCAAAAACAAAAATTATTCACATAGAAAATGGGTAAAAAGTACAAAAAGACATTTAACTGAAGCAGATATACTAATCCTCCATAAGCACATGAAATGCTGTTCAACATTAGGGACAACCACTAGGGAAATGCAAATTAAAACCAAAAGGATGCCGGGCACGGTGGCTCACGCCTGTAATCCCAGCACTTTGGCAGGCGGATCACCTGAGGTCAGAAGTTCTAGACCAGCCTGGCTAACATGGTGAAACCCCATCTCTACTAAAAATACAAAAATTAGCTGGGCGTGGTGGCACACACCTGTAATCCCAGCTCCTCGGGAGGCAGAGGCACAAGAATCACTTGAACTTGGGAGGCGGAGGCTGCAGTGAGCCAAGATCATGCCACGGCACTCCAGCCTGGGCGAGAGAGAGAGAGAGAGACTCTGTTTTTTTTTTAAAAAAAAAAAAAAAAAAAAAAAGGAGATATCACTGCATGACTAGCAAAATGACTAAAACAAAAAATAGTGCCAATACCAAATGCTGAAAATGATGTAGATAAACTGGATCACTCATTCATTGCTGTTGAGAATGCAAAATGGTACAGCCACTCTGAAAAATAGCTTGACAGTTTCTTAAAAGCACTAAACATGCAACCACCATATGATCCAGCAACTGCACTACTGGGCATTTATGCCAGACAAATGAAAACTTGTATTCATACAAAAACTGCTACATAAATATTTATAGTAGCTTCCTTTGTAGTAGCCCCAAATGTTAAACAACCTGAATGTCCTCCAAAAGGTAAATGGGTAAACAAACTGTGGTATATATCATAGAATACTACTCAGCAATAAAAAGAAATGAACTATCCATGCGTGCAACAACCTGGATGAATTACCAAAGAATTATGATGAATGAATAAAGCCAATCTTAATAGGTTACATACTTTATTATTTCATGTGCATAACTTTCTGGAAATGACAACATTATAGAAATGGAGAACAGATTAGTGATTATCAGGAGTGAAGGGGATGTGGGAGGAAAATGGGTGTAACTATAAAAAAGCAACAGGAGGGGTTCTTGTGGTGATGGAAACTGGTGGGAACTGGGTAAAGGGTACATGGGGCCGGGCAAGGTAGCTCACACCTGTAATCCCAGCACTTTAGGAGGCCAAGGCAGGTGGATCATCTAAGGTTAGGAGTTTGAGACCAGCCTGACCAACATCATGAAATCCCATCTCTACTAAAAATACAGAAATTAGCTAGGCGTGGTGGCAGCTGCCTGTAATCCCAGCTACTCAGGAAGCTGAGGCAGGAGAATCGCTTGAACCCAGAAGGCAGAGGTTGCAGTGAGCCAAGATCACGCCATTGCACTCCAACCTGGGCAGCAAGAGTGAAACTCCATCTCAATTAAAAAAAAAAAAAAAGACACACAGAATCACTATGTTATCTCTTACAACTGCATGTAAATGTGCAGTTATCTCAGAATTTAAAAGTTTAATTAAGAAAAACTTATCAAAATAGTTTGAACAGTAAGGATTTCTCATTGCATGACTATCTGAAGCAAGCATTTTTTCTACGCCTTGGCAAATTGTCATGGTCATTTATTTATTTATTTATTTTGAGACAAGGTCTTGCTCTGTTGCCCAGGCTACAGTGCAGTGGCACAGTCATAGCTCACTGCAGCCTTGAACTCCTGGGCTCCAATGATCCTCCCACTTCAGCCTTCCAAGTAGCTAGGACTATAGGCATGCAGGACTATGCCTGGCTAATTTTTTAAAAAATTTTTGTAGAGACAGGGTCTTGCTCTGTCGCCCAGGCTGGAGTGCAGTGGCACAATCATGGTTCACTGCAGCCTCAACCTTCTGGGCTCAAGAGACCCTCCTGCCTCAGCCTCCTGACTAGCTGGGACTACAGGTGCATGCCATCACACCTGGCTAATTTTTAAAAATTTTTTGTAGAGACAGGGTCTATGTTTCCCAGGCTGGTCTTGAACCCTTGGGCTCAAGCAATCCTCCTGCCTCAGTCTCCCAAAGTGTTGGAATTACAGGCATGAGCCATCACACGCAGCCATCATGGTCCTTTCCAATTTTGAATCCACTTTCAACATTTTATTCTCTCTGCTTTCGATATCACTAAATGTCTCCAAAATTTCCTTTAATGTGGAGGGATTTTTTACCCCTGGCATTACTTCTTCTTGAGCATCTTCATTCTTTTCACCACAATCAGTTTCCTCCTTTATGTTGGTGAGTTTATCTTCACTAGGTTCCTCTGGTTGCATATCTAGAGTCTTTGGAATGATGTCAACATTCCCATGATCAACAATTTGTTCTGTGACTCCATATATATTGTATTCAAATCTCATTTCCAATATTCTTACTTTCTATTTCTTTGTTGCAACCTCATCTTTGTTGTCCAGTTTTCTCTCTTTTTAATTGATCTTTGTAAAATGTCACTTGGGTTTATCACTGGGATTCATGGAGTCAAAATATCTACATGCTTTGTTGTCTGTGCATCAACTGAATAACAGCTGCACAATGACCAATAGCTGGCAAGCTTTGAAAGAAGTGATGTGATTGGCCACTGATCATGATGCATATCTGTTATTTATGTAGTTATCTGTGAACTGATGAGCTAGCAACAAATTCTGTACTTTACGTAATTATAGTTAATATACTATGGCAAGTAAAATTTGAACTGTGTTATTGGGGGACTGGTGTTATTTAACCAAACTGTGTAACTGAAATTTGTGCGTACTGAAACCGTGCAAAGTGAGCACTACCTGTAAATATACTTTACCTATTAGATTCTACCTTCAAGTGATTTATATTGTGCAAGAACTTTATAATATCATACTTCCATTTCTTCCCTCCCAACATTTGTGCTATTTTCTCATATATTTTATTTTGACATATGTTATAATCTCATAAAATATCAATCATTTTTGCTTAAGACAGTTGACTATCTTTGGAGAGTTAAACAATAAGAAAAAAGTCCTTATACCTACTCACATATTTACCATTTTCAGTGCTTTGAATTTCTTAGTGTAGATCCATATTATATTTTTTATCTGGTATTAATACTGAAGGACTTCCTTTAACATTTCTTGTACTGCAGGTCTTCTAATGACTAATTCTTTCAGCTTTTGCATACCTGAAAACGTCCTTATTTTGCTTTTGTTTTGCTGGTTGAAGAAGTCTAGGTTGAAAGTTTGTTTTTTTTTTTTTAACTTTCACTTCTTAAAAGATGTTCTTCCAGTCGGGTGCAGTGGCTCACGCCTGTAATCCCAGCATTTTGGCAAGCAGATGTAGGTGGATCTCCTGAGGTCAGGAGTTTGAGACCAGCCTGGCCAACATGGTGAAACTCCATCTCTGCTAAAAATACAAAAATTAGCTGGGCGTGGTGGCATGCACCTGTAATCCCAGCTACTTGGGAGTCTGAGACAGGAGAATCGCTTGAACCCAGGAGGCGGAGGTTGCAGTGAGCCGAGATTGCACCACTGCACTCCAGCCTGGGCGACAGAGCAGGACTCCGTCTCAAAAAAAAAAAAAAGATGTTGCTCCACTGTCTTCTGGCTTGCATTTTTTTTTTTTTTTTTCCTGTCCTGTGTATATAATGTGTTGTTTTTTCCTCTGGCTGCCTTGAGGATTTTCTCTATCACTGATTTTAAGCAATTTGATTATCATGGGCCTTGGTGTCATTTTCTTCAAATTTATTGCGCTTGGGTTTGTTGATTTTCCTAATTTTTTTTTATTTTAAATTTTTTAGAGACAGGTCTCCCTCTGTCACTCAGGTTGGAATGCGGTGGCACAATCGTGGCTCACTCCAACCTCAAACTACTGGGCTCAATCAATCCTTCCAGCTCAGCCTCCTGAGTAGCTGGGACTATAGGCGTGTGCCACCACGCCTGGAAAATTTATTTTTATTTTTAATTTTTGTAGAGCTAGGGTCTCACTCTATTGCTCAGGCTAATCTCAAGTGATCCTCCTACTTCAGCCTCCCAAAATGCTGGAATTACAGGTGTGAGCCACCAAGCCAGCCTGATTTTAGTTGTTTTTGAATACACAGACTTAGCACACTACCTGATATGTTGTAAATAAATGAAAAAGTGTTTTCTGAATCCAACCAAATGATTTAGTAAGGCAAATCAAATATATAAATGCATCTATTTGGATTTTCAAATATTTTAATCTGTTAAACAAAAGTAACTTCACCTACAAGTAGCACCTTTTTCTGTGGGCTCTTACTCTCACTCAATCCCCTCCCAACTCCTGCCTTCCACTTTAAGCTCCAGTAAATCTGAATTAGTTTAAGATTTCTAACCCATCAAGGCCAGGTGCGGTGGCTCACACCTGTAATCTCTGGACTTTGGGAGGCCAAGGCAGGCAGATCACAAGGTCAGGAGATCAAGACCATCCTGGTTAGCACGGTGAAACCTCGTCTCTACTAAAAATACAAAAAATTAGCTGGACATGGTGGCACGTGCCTGTAATTCCAGCTACTCAGAAGGCTGAGGCACAAGAATCACTTGAGCCTGGGAGGCGGAGATTGCAGTGAGCCGAGATCACACCACTGTACTCCAGCCTGGGTGACATAGCGAGAGAGCGAGACTGTCTCAAAAAAACCAAACAAACAAAAAAAAGATTTCTAACCTGTCATGCTGTTTGCTGTTTCATACTTCTGTGCCTTTACACGTGCTGTTCCTTCTGCGTTTACCTCCTTTGTATATGTGAACTGCTATTCATCTTTCAAGACCCAGCTCAGATGATTCAACTTCCAAGGGGCTTGAGACTTCTTTGACTCAAGCCCCTTTCCCATCTGATGGATCACTCCTTTCTCTGAGCCCTCCTTAATTTGTGCATACACCCATCACTGCATTTATTACATTTGTCTATTTAAATACTTTCAGCTTTCAGTCCAATTCCAGGCATATTGAGGTGCTCAGCAAATGTTACTTGAATAAGTGGGAATTTGGAGAAATTTTTTAAAAGGAATACAGAAATTAAGAGAAAGTGATATGGGGGAGGCTGCCTTCAGTTGTTTTTAAATCGAACTTGTATTGAGGTATGCAAATAAACAAATAAAAAAGTCCGAAACTTAAGTGTACATTTCCATGCTTTTCACAAAGTAAACAAATCCACATAACCATGCCCACATCAAGAAATAGAACATGACCGACCAGGCATGGTGGCTCATGCCTGTAATCCCAGCACTTTGGGAGGCAGAGGCAGGTGGATCACTTGAGGTCAGGAGTTTGAGACCAGCCTGGCCAACATGGTGAAACCATGTCTCTACTAAAAATACAAAACTTAGCCGGGCGTGGTGGCACACGCCTGTAGTCCCAGCTACTTGGGAGGCTGAGGCTCGAGAACTGCTTGAACCCAGGAGGCGGAGGCTGCAGTGAGCAGAGATGGTGCCACTGCACTCCAGCCTGGGTGACAGAGCAAGATGCTGTCTCAAACAAACAAACAAAAACGAAAGAAATAGAACATTACCATAACCCCTAAATCTGCCTTGTACTCTTTTCCAGTTACTACCCATATCTCAACAAGATAACCTTTATTATGACTTCTAACATCAGGGGTAAATTTGTATAACAACTTCTATATTATAGGCAAGACTACATCAAAATTTGTTACTTACAGAAAACTACTAACAGTTAAGACCTATTCAGTACTTTCTATTTACCAAGCACTGTTCTAATTGCTTTACATATAGTAACTAATTTATCCTTACAGCCACCCTGTGAAGTAGGTGTTACAATTACTCCCAGTTTACTCAGGAAGAACCTAGGATACAGAGAAGCTAAGCAGATTGCTCAAGAACATGTATCAGTTAGATAGTGGAGCTGGTATTTGTACCCATATAGTTTCCAGAGTTTGTGTGATGCAATGTATAAACATCATCAAAGTGTATCTTAGCAAAATATGGCATGAATAGTTTGAAAACTATTACTATTCATCACTTGCTGTTAGAAAATGTGAATGTCAGAACAAGACATAGCTGGGATACAAGGTCTCCCTGACACTCGTGGTCAGATGCTCTCTTATATGTCAATGCTGCATAGTCATTGAAAGACTCCAGAGCCAGACCTTCCTGAGTTCAAACCCCAGCTCCACTTACTAATTGTGTGACATTAGGCAGGTTACTTAATCTCTGTGTGCTTCAGTTTTCTCATCTGTAAAATATAGGAATAGAGAAATGAAGAGAAAGTGACATGAGGGAGGCTGTAATAATAGTACCTACATCATAAGATTGTTGTGAAGATTAAATGAAACACTCCTGGCACATGGTGTGAGCTCAATTCATTAATCCATTCATCTATTCATTCATTAACTGTTCCATGCCTACCATGTGCCAAGCAATGTGCTTGGTGCTTAGTATGTATCAGTGAACGAATCAAAGATCCCTGCCCTCTTGGAGTTTATGGTGTAGTGCAGACTGGGGGCAAGGGGTGCAGGAAGAACAGAAGATAACATACTGGAGTATCTTAGAAAATAAGTGCTATATTAAAAAAAATTAGAGCATGGTAAAGAATAGTGGGAGTGCTAGGGAGGCTATAAGGTAGCAGTAGGTGTTACCAAGAAGCTAGGATTTGAACAAAGATTTGAGGTAGGTAAGGAAGTAAGATGTGTAGATGTCTTAGAAAAGAGCATTCAAGGCAAAGGGAACAGGTTGAGCAAAGCCCCTAATGGTGGGAGGGTGCCTGTGTATTCTCCGAACAACAAGGCAGCCACTGTTGTTGAGTGGTACCAGCAAGGGCCAAAGGTGTAGGAGAGGAGATCAGAGAGGTATTGTGGGTATGGGTGTGGAGTTAGAGGATTCTTGATGCGAATCCCGTAGGGCCTATTACAAAGGCTTTGGCTTTTACTAAAATCAAATCAAGAGCCTTTGTAGGCTTTTGAGCAGAGTTGTAACATGATTTGACTTAGTATTTTGTAATGGTCTCTCTGGATACTGTGCTGAGAATAGACACTGGGCAGGTGTTGTGGGTTGAATTGTGTCCCCCCAAAAGATATGTTCAAATCCTAACCCCCAATACCTATTAACTTGATCTTATTTAGAAATAGAGTCTTTACAGGGCTGGACTCGGTGGCTCACGCCTATAATCCCAGCACTTTGGGAGGTGGAGGCGGGTGGATCATGAGGTCAGGAGTTCGAGACCAGTCTGACCAACATGGTGAAACCCCATTTCTACTAAAAATTCAAAAATTAGCTGGGCATGATGGTGCACGCCTGTAATCCCAGCTACTCAGGAGGCTGAGGCAGGAGAATCACTTGAACCTGGGAGGCGGAGGTTGCAGTGAGCTGAGGCTGTGCCACTGCACTCCAGCCTGGGCAACAGAGCGAGACTCCATCTCAAAAAAGAAAGAAAAGAAAGAAAAGAAAGGAAAGAAAGGAAGAAAGGAAGAAAGGAAGGAAGGAAGGAAGGAAGGAAGGAAGGAAGGAAGGAAGGAAG
>NW_020257529.1:0-17636 GCF_003255815.1 Theropithecus gelada
ATTCTTGGTCAGGCACGGTGGCTCACGCCTGTAATCCCTGTACTTTGCGAGGCTGAGGCAGGTGGATCACGAGGTCAGGAGATCGAGACCATCCTGGCTAACACTGTGAAGCCCCGTCTCTACTAAAAATACAAAAATTAGCCAGGTGTGGTGGCAGGTGCCTGTAGTCCCAGCTACTCGGGAGGCTGAGGCAGGAGAATGGCGTGAGCACGGGAGGCGGAGCTTGCAGTGAGCTGAGATGGCACCACTGCATTCCAGCCTGGGTGCACAGTGAGACTCCATCTCAAAAAAAAAAAAAAAAAAAAAAAAAAAAAAAATTATTCTTGAAGAGAACCCACACATTCTCTGAAGGAAGCAGATTGCTCCTGGGGGACCCGGGAGACACCCCAAATACTGTGAGTGTCCAAACTGTGGAAGTGGGAAAGGTAGATCATCTGCACCCAAACATACACCCTCCACTGGGGAACCTGAAAGTCTAGATTAAAGGAGAAGATTCTAACCTTACCTGAAGCTGAGTCAATTTAGAGAGCCAAGTGAAAATCAGGGGTAGAGGAAGCAGCAGGAAAATCCCTGTGGGCTCACTGGATTCCCTACTAAGACATTTCTGCCTCCCATCACCAGCATCCTTGAGGAGGGCTGCTGGAGGCACTGAGAAAATGCCACAGGGAGAATAAAACCTCCAATTGAAATTTGTAACAATTTGAACTGATTGAGAAGTCTCCTGGGCAGAACTTGGGAAAGAGCGTGAATCTGGTGTGCAGACTCCACAGGTGGAGGAAGAAGGAAAGCCCTACTTATTTTTGAAGCTGGGAGGCAGGTAGCCTGGGGCAAGTTCTCAGCCCTGTTCACACACTGCCTGGAAACAGACTTGGTGCTGTTGAGCGGGGCATGGTGGAAGTAAGACCGGCCCTTTGGGTTGTGTGAAAGCTGAGTGAGGCTGGTGACTGCTGGCTTTCCCCCATTTCCCTGACAACCTGCATGACACAGCAAAGGCAGCCATAAGCTTCCTAGGAACATAACTCCATTGATCTGAGACCCACACCCCATCCCCCATCGCAGCCACAGCAAGACCTGCCCAAGTAGAGTGTAAGCTCAGACATGTCCAGCCCTGCCCCCACCTAATGGTCCTCCCCTACTCACCCTGGTAACTTCGAAGGGCATATACTCTTAGGAGTTCTAGGGCCCCACCCACCACCTGTTCTTCCCCATACTACTATAGCTGATGCTTTCTTGAAAGTGCCATCTCTCAGCAGGAGGCCAACCAGCACAAAAAATACTGTATTAATCAACCAAAGCTAAGGACACTCACAGAGTCCATTTCATTCACCTGCCACCTCCACTGGAGCAGATACTGGTATCCATGGCTGAGAGACCCATAGATGGTTCACATCAAAGGACTCTGTGCAGACAAACCCAGTACCAGCTTGGATCCTGGATGATTTGCTGGGTGACTAGACCAAGAGAGAGAGCAGTCGCTACAGCTTGGCTCTCAGGAAGCCACATGACTAGGAAAAGGAGGAGAGTAGAACATCAAGGAAACACCCCATGTGACAGAAGGAACTGAACAGCAACCTTGAGCCCCAGACCTTTCCTCTGACAGAGCCTACCCAAATGAGAAGGAACCAGAAAACCAGCTCTGGTAATATGACAAAACTAGGTTCTTTGACAGCTCCCCAAAATTACACTAGGTCTCCAGCGGTGGATCTAAACCAAGAAGAAATCCCTGATCTACCTGAAAAAGAATTCAGAAGGTTAGTTATTAAGCTAATTAGGGAGGCACCAGGGAAAGGCGAAGTCCAATATAAAGAAATCCAGAAAATGATACAAGAATGAAGGGAGAAATATTTAATGAATATTCATTGAATCCTGATAAGCTAGAAGGGTTGGGGCCCTATCTTCAACCTCCTCAAAAACAACAATTATCAGCCAAAAATTTTGTACCCAGAAAAACTAAGCTTCAGAAGTGAAGGAAATGTATATTTTTCAGATGAACAAACTCTGAAAGAATTTGCCACTATCAAGCCAGCACTACAAGAACTGCTAAAAGAAACTCTAAATCTTGAAACAAATCCTGGAAACACATCAAAATGGAACCTCTTTAAAGCATCTATCTCACAGGACCTAGAAAACACAAATACAAATAAAAAAACAAACAAGGTATACAGGCAACAAATAGCATTGTGAATAAAATGGTACCTCACATATCAATACTAATGTTGAATGTAAATGGGCCAACTGCTTCACATAAAAGATACCTAATTACTAAATGGATAAGAATTCACCAACCATCTATCTGTTGCCTTCAAAGACACACCTAACACATAAGGGCTCACATAAACTTAAGGTAAAGGGATGGAAAAAGATATTCCATGCAAATGAACACCAAAAGTGAGCAGGGGTAGTTATTCTTATATCAGACAAAACAAACTTTAAAGCAACAGCAGTTAACAAAGACAAAGAGGGTCTTTATACAATGATAAAAGGCTTTGTCCAACAGCAAAATATCACAATCCTAACTATACATGCACTTAACACTGGAGTCCTCAAATTTATCAAACGATTACTAATAGGCCTAAGAAATGAGATAGAGAGCAACACAATACTAGTGCGGAACTTCAGTACTCTACTGAAAGCGCTACACAGGTAATCAAGACGGAAAGTCAACAAAGAAAATGGATTTAAAGTATACCCTGGAACAAATGGACTTAACAGATATTTACAAAACATTCTATCCAACAACTGCAGAATGCACATTCTATTAAACACCACATAGAACTTTGTCCAAGATAAATCTATGATAGACCACAAAGCGAGCCTCAATAAATTCAAGAATATTGAAATTGTATCAAGCACTCTGTTAAACAACAGTGGAATAAAGCTGGAAATCAACTCCAAACGGAACATTTACAACCATGCAAATATATGGAAATTAAATAACCTCCTCCTGAATGATCATTGGGACAAAAACAAAATCAAAATGGAAATTTAAAAATTCTTCAAGAGGAATTCTTAAAAAGGAATCCTTAAGAGTAAAGTTCATGGCCCTAAATGCCTACATCAAAAAGTCTGAAGGAGCACAAACAATCTAAGGTCACACCTCAAGGAACTAGAGAAACAAGAACAAACCAAACCCAAACCCAGCAGAAGAAAGGTAATAACCAAGATCAGAGCAGAACTAAATGAAACTGATACAAAAACAATACAAAAGATAAATGAAACAAAAAGCTAGTTCTTTGAAAAGGTAAATAAAATGGATAGACTCTTAGCAAGATTAACCAAGAATAGAGAGAAAATCCAATTAAGCTCAATTAGAAACGAAATGGGAGATACTACAGCTGACACCACAGGAATACAAAGATTATTCAAGGTTGCTATGAACACTTCTATGCACATAAAATAGAAACCCTAGAGGAGATGGTTAAATTCTTAGAAACATACAAGCTTCCTAGCTTAAATCAGGGTGAATTAGATATTCTGATCAGATCAACAACAAGCAGCGAGATTGAAATGGTAATAAAAAAAATAACAGCAACAAAAAAGTCCGGGACCAGATAGATTCACAGTAGAATTCTACCAGACGTTCAAAGAAGAATTGGTATCAAGGACTTAAGTCTAAGACCTGAATCTATAAAAATTCTAGAAGACAACATTGAAAAACCCCTTCTAGACACTGGCTTAGGCAGGAATTTCATGACCAAGAACCCAAAAGCAAATGCAATAATAACAAAGATAAATAGCTGGGACTTCATTAAACTAAAGAGCTTTTGCACAGCCAAAGGAGCAGTCAGAAGAGTAAACAGACAACCTACAGAGTGGGAGAACATCTTCACAATCTTTACCTCTGACAAAGGACTAATGTCCAGAATTTACAACGAACTCAAACAAATTAGCAAGAAAAAACAAAGAATCCCATCAAAAAGTGTGCTAAGGACATGACTAGACAATTCTCAAAAGAAGATATACAAATGGCAACAAACATATGAAAAATTGCTCAACATCTATAATGATCAGGGAAATGCAAGTCAAAACCACAATGCAATACCACCTTACTCCTGCATCACTCGCCATAAGAGAAATGCAAATCAAAACCACGATGAGATACCATCTCACACCAGTTAGAATGGCAATCATTAAAAAATCAGGAAACAACAGGTGCTGGAGAGGATGTGGAGAAATAGGAACACTTTTACACTGTTGGTGGGACTGTAAACTAGTTCAACCATTGTGGAAAACAGTGTGGCAATTCCTCAAGGGTCTAGAACTAGCAATACCATTTGACCCAGCCATCCCGTTACTGGGTATATACCCAAAGGATTATAAATCATGCTGCTATAAAGACACATGCACACGTATGTTTATTGTGGCACTATTCACAATAGCAAAGACTTGGAATCAACCCAAATATCCATCAGTGACAGACTGGATTAAGAAAATGTGGCACCTATACACCATGGAATACTATGCAGCCATAAAAAAGGATGAGTTCGTGTCCTTTGTAGGGACATGGATGCAGCTGGAAACCATCATTCTCAGCAAATTATCGCAAGAACAGAAAACCAAACACCACATATTCTCACTTATAGGTGGAAATTGAACAATGAGATCACGTGGACACAGGTAGGGGAACATCACACACTGGGGCCTATTGTGGGGAGGAGGGAGGGGGGAGGGATAGCATTAGGAGATATACCTAATGTAAATGATGAGTTAATGGGTGCAGCACACCAACATGGCACATGTATACATATGTAACAAACCTGCATGTTGTGCACATGTACCCTAGAACTTAAAGTATAATAATAATACTAATAATAATAAAAAGAATGACCATAATAAAAAATTCAAAAACAGTAGATGTTGGTGTGGATGCGTTGAACAGGGAACCCTTCCACACTGCTGCTGGGAATGTAAACTAGTACAATCACTATGGAAAATAGTGTGGAGATTCCTTAAAAAACTAAAAGTAGAACTATGATTTGATCTAGCAATCCCACTACTGGGTATCTACCTAGACAAAAAGAAGTCACTATATGAAAAAGATACATGCACAGACATGCTTATAGCAGCACAATTTGCAATTGCATAAACGTGGAACCAACCCAAGTGCCCATCAATTAACAAGTGGATGAGGAAACTGTGATATATATGATGGAATACTACTCAGCCATAAAAATGAATGAATTAATGGCATTTCAGTGTCCTGGATGAGATTGGAAGCTATTATTCTAAATGAAGTAATTCAGGAATGGAAAACTAGACATTGTATGTTGTCACTCATATGTGGGAGCTAAGCTATGAGGATGCAAAGACATAAGAAAGACACGGTGGTCTTTGGCGACTAAGGGGGAAAGAGGACGAGGGATAAAAATACCACAAATTGGGTGCAGTGTATACTGCTCAGGTGATGGGTACACCAAAATCTCACAAATCACCACCAAAGAACTTACACATGTAACCAAACAACACCTGATCCCCAATGACCTATGGAATTAAAAAAATTTTAAAAATCTAGTTTGAAAAGCATGGGCGCATTTTATTATCTTATAGTTTTATTTAGAAAGACTTGGCTTTGCATAATTTATTTGTTAACTGTATCATAAAATACATAAATTCCATATTTTCTCCTACTCGGATGGTTATTGTATCCATTTTTCTTATGCTGTCTTATGGTCCCTGGTTTCTTTTATGAAGACTCTTTAGCTTTTTAGGGATTCAATTAGACTAGTTCTTAAATTATAGCACCTAATTCAAATATTTAAAACTCTTTTGGGGAAGGAAGATATTTCAGCATACATGATACTAAAGCATCTAACAGCAGCTTATGTTGTTTCTTTTTTCTTAAAATTTGTGTTTTTAAGTGATAAATATTATAAAATGTAAATAAGTAAAATTAGAAAAAAATAAAAATAATTCTTAATTTTAGGATGGGCACGGTGGCTCATGCCTATAATCCCAGCACTTTGTGAAGCTGAGGTGGGAGGATCACTTGAGCCCAGGAGTTTTAAACCAGCATGGGAAACATAGTGAGACCTCATCTCTATAAAAATATTTAAAACAAATTAGCTGGGTATTAGCTAGAATGTACACCTATAGTCCTAGCTATTAGGGAAGCTGAAGGAAGAGGATCACTTGAGCCCAGGAGTTCAAGGCTGAAGTAAGCTCTGATCGCACCATTGCACTCCAGTCTGGGTGATAAAGCAAGACACTGTCTCACAACTTTAAAATTTCTTAAAACGTGTGTGTGTGTGTGTGTGTGTGTGTATGTTTTATGGAATGTATGTAAATGGCTGGAGGGCGTGAATAAGTCATGCCAATAATTGCTAGGAGAAGCCTAGTTTTGACATGTTTGCTACCTGAGATGGCCCACTCTCCCTTCTCCCCACCTCATTTTAGATACTAGAAAATCAAAGCCCAGAGACATGAGGTGGTTTGTTTGATGCCGAACAACTAGTGAGTAGTAGAGGCAGCCCTGGAACAAAGGCCTCTGTTTCCTTTGGCCTGTGCCTCTTCTGCAATATGATGCTGCTTCTCCAATGTCACATCTTATTACAACAACTGGCATTTCTTGGAGAGCAAGGATTAGAAACAGGTTGAATAGAAATATACACATGCTTAAAAATCATTGTGTCTTCAGAAATATTTGAAATTTTACAAAAGCCAGATAGAGAGAAAGGGAAGGCAGAATGAATGTTTACAGTCACAAGACGGGAAACACTAAGCATTTGCCTATAACCTAGCACAAAAACTTGAGCATTTATTTCTTCTTTATGGCTGTAAAGCAGCAGGAAGATACAAGCTGTTTCATTCAGAAACCACAGAAAAATGCTTCCATGATCTGGAGCTGCCTGTAGCATATGGAACACATTCTTTGCATTTAAGATGCAAACATTCAACAGACCATCTTTCCCTCCCGGTCTCTGCACATGAGCAGTGGGCCTTGCTCAAGGACTGGCTGACTGGTGCTTGATTTGGGGAAGGAATGTTGAATCTGTACCCCTTTCCCCCAACAGAGGAGTTTTTGCTTTGCAAAGCTGTGAAAGGTCAATAGAAAAATTGGCAAGCATAGCACTCTCCTTGAATGTTTAAGGTTGGAAAGTGAATGATATAAATGTCTAATTAGAGAAGAAAGACACTTGCACATTTAATCTTGCCGGGGGCTCTATCACACTCCATCTCATTATCACTTCTGCTACCTACAGTCTTCCCTGACACTTCTCCTATTACTTTCCATCAGCCATGCCAGTCCCTGCACTTGAGCAGCTGAGCTGCGCTTTGCTGCAGGCTGCCTTTGATATAGAGGTGACACAAGGACCAAAGCCCTGGTTCAAGTTTCTTTTGTATTTCGTGGGAAAAAACTACCAATTCAAATACAGTCAAGGATCATGATCAGACTTTTGGCTCTGCTAACTTCAGCTCTAGGAAATTCCCTACTTAAAAGAGAGACTAAAGTGTTCATGTAGACATCTATAGAAAATACCACGCTGCCATCTTCCAGGGAGGCATGATTTTCAAAGCAAATTAACCACCAGCATTTTGATGAATTTCAGCTCTGAGCTTTTCCTATTGTGCATGGGAACTTAAGAGTACTACCCTTGGGTTTTAACAGCAAATATATGAATACTCAGCAACCGTTGCTGATTTCCAGTTCCATAGGAGTAAAACATCAAGTAAGAGGATAAAACGAAAACAAAAACATAGTCCTAAGTTCAAAAGTACTAGGACTTTTTCTCTTTTTTGTTTTTCGTTGTTTTTGTTGTTGTTGTTGTTTTTCTGTTGTTGTCGTTTTTGGTCCATGATCTTGGCTGATCACCAACTCTCTCACTTGTTTGAGAAAGGAAATCTTAGTTTCTTTCTTGAAGAGTGTCTGGGACCACATAACAGAGTAAAAAACAAAGTACAGTTAACAGTGGAGGGTTCACATTTGGTTAAGGGCTTTTCAGCCCAAATGGGCGACATTGTCGTTTGTATTCCGAAAACTTTCCCTATAATTCAAAGGGAAGAGGATGACGACAGACTTGGTTTCATGCCCAATCACCTCTCAACTCTGTGTTGAAGAAATTTAAAATGCACCAGAAGGACAAACTTCGGATGTGGGTAGCGGTATTTTAAATGCAGGCGTGAGAAAATGCTCTTCTGTAAAGGGTGGATCCTAACGTTGCTGATGGGAAGCCTCAGCACCCACAGCTTATTTCTTCACTTCCCTCCTGGCAAAATAGCATTGAAAACAAAACCATAAACCTGATATGAGGATCAAATAACATCATGCAAGCAAAAGAAAATTTCACGGCAGAACATGAGGCACTACAGGAAAAGCGCAATGTTGCGTGGGTCGTACTGGCCAGGCCTGGGTGTCCAGGGGAGCCGTGCCCAGAACAGAGCCCGGTGCACCCTTGTGGCTGATAGGACGCACCGCTTCGCACACTGGAGTCCCCATCGCCTGCCGTCTTCACAGAGCAAGAACAGCTGGGCTCCCCCACCCACCCGGCCAGCCGTCTGGAAGCAGAGAGAGTACAGACTGTGCGGGGATTTGGGAGAAGGCAGATGGCGGTTTGTTCCATTATGGAAAGGATTGAGCCTCCTTATGAGCAAGTGTCTACTTCGTGACGGAGGGGGTTATGCTCGCGGGGACTGCGCTGTTCCTCTCAGCTGTTGGTAGTTTTTCCCCACAGAGCCTCCAGATCTCAGAGATGGAAGTTCCAGGGGCTGAGCCACAGGTGTCCAGTGGGAGACTGGGCCTCCCTCCTACTGGGAAATCAAGCTAGAGAAGCATTCTCTTTTCTCTTCTCTCCTTTTGTTGGTATTTGATGGAGATTATATCTTGATTTTTAAATCATCAGAGAAGTACCAGTAGCAAATGCAACCAAATCTGTAGAGAGCAGAGAGAGAATAGCTTCATAATAAAGGGATAATAATTGGAGCGCAGCTAAGGATCACATTGAATGGACAGAAATCCACCCAGGAAGGATGCCCAAGAATGCCCTCTACGTATGCAAGGCCCACTTTTAGGTTTAGGTTTTGACACTAGATGTCATAACTGAAATAAAGTTCAACATATGGGAAACATTTCTGATCTGTTCCTTAGGACACACCCTTTCCATTCAGGGCTCCCCACGCGTGTATTCTATTCAAACTTCTTGAAATCTCTTTCTGCACTTCTAGGCTCCTTTTCTGTGCGGTTGAGAGTGGAAAAGACCTGAAATCACACTCTGACTAAACACCTGGAACAAGTGGTTTCGCTTCTAAAGCTCTTAAGTGCTGCCCCAAAGCCATTTAACAATTATCTTGTTAATTGGGAGACTTTAGACTTTGTTAACTGGGCTTCGGTATTTCCCCATGCCCTTCTCAATTAACCCAATTTCATTTTGAAACAGAGAACTTCCCCAGTGTAGGTAACCCCTTCCTTTGCAGGCTTCTCACAACAGAGATTGTTTTCCTCCCTATTTTTTCTAGCAAAAGAAAACAAAGCAAACCCTTGAATTGGCCTTTGCAAAGTAAGCCCATGAGGAAAAGGAAAGTTCCCCAATTCACTTCATTGGTCACTGGCTAAGCAAGAAGGATAAACCTCATCTCAGGGTGGAGCAGTTCTTTCAGAGCTGAATTCACAGTGTCCTAAGTGAGCAGGAGAAACACGGAAGAAAAATACGAGAAAGAGAAGGAATAATATGAGGCCTAAAACAACTCCAAGGCTCAGATGATAAAAGGAGAGAGCAATGGAGTGTTTTCTGGGATTATGAAAAAGTCCCAAAATGGTTTATATGTAACTGAGTTCCCTTTTTCCTCAACTACTTATCTGTATTTTTGTCTTTCTATTCTTCAGTGTATCCCCACATTTTTTCTTTTTTTAAACATTTCCTGCTTTGGTTTTTATTTCCCATATTTGGTTCCTGTTTTCTTTCTCAATAGTCCTCTATTTCTTCTGTTATTTCTATTTACTAAGTTTATTATCAATTTCTAGGCTTTATCTTTTCTCCCACCTTCTCTAGCTATCATTGAATGTAAGCAGGATATAGAAAAATGATTTCTAGAGCTGCAGGCTTTCAAACTATTGGAAAATAAATAAACCTTCTACAACAATATTTCTCTTTTATCCTAGAGGCAAAGCTTATTCGTTTATTAATAGACATGAATTCACTCATTAGAAATTGACAGAGCAGCTACTAGGTTCTAGTCACTCTTTAAAATCCTGGGAATACACAGATAAACACAATGGAAACTCTTATCAAGCCTGTACTCCGTTTCAGCACAACATTCAACATTTCCCTTGTTTCTCTGCTAGACCTTACACTCTGTCTTATGAAGATAGTTCAATTTTCCCCTTTTTCAGATCACAGGCATTATGTGTTATGACCACAATATAAATCGAGCAGTTTGTCTACAGAACGTCTGCCCTTAACTGCTTTGTTCTGCAATCTTCCTTAGACCTTGTCATCAGGTAACCTAGAGTCTAGTGGAGGTGACTGACATGTAAAGTGAGGAGTTCTCCTGTAGAATGTGTGGGGTGCTGTACTGGGTCATTATATAGTTGGGTAGGCTGTACACTGCACAACTGGAGGAAGTCCCATTCACATATCCCTTACAGTACATAGTATGGTGGTAGAGTTTGGAGGATATGTCAGAATTCCCAAGATAGGTTGTATGGACAGACTTTGGGTGAAGGAAAAGTGTCAAAGAGAATTATAGAGAGACCAAGAGACTGACATAACTTGGGATCAGGTTGTGAATGGTCTACTGTTCTGTTGTGCTGCATACAATGTATAATGATCATATCAGAGTATTTAGAATATGCATAACCTTGAACATTTATCATTTCTTTGTGTTGGGAACATTTCCAATTTTCTCCTCTAGCCATTTTGCAGTATACAATATATTGTTAACTATAGTCACCCCCTGTGCTATTAAACCCTAGAACTTATTTTTATAAATATATTTTCATACCCATTAACCAACCTATCTTCATCTCCCCACACCACCGACCCTTTTTAACCTCTGCTAACCATCATTCTACTGTCTACCTATATGAGCTTAACAGTTTTAGCTTTCACATGTGAATGAGAACATGCAATATTTATTGATATTCCTGTCTTATTTCACTTAACATAATGTCCTCCATTTCCAATTTATAGGATTTCATTCTTTCTTTATGGCTGAATAGTATTCTATTATGTTTATATACCACCTTTTAAAAATACACTCATCTACTGATGGACACTTAGGTTGATTCCATATATTTGCTATTGTGAATAGTAGTGTAATAAACATGCAAGTGCAGTTATCCCTTTGTTATATTGATTTCCTTTCCTTTAGATAAATACCCAGTTAGTAGGATTGCTGGATCATATGGTAGTTCCATTTTTAGTTTGTTTAGAAATCCCCATAGTGTTTTCCATAATGGCTGTACTAATTTAACTTCCCACAAAAAGTGTGTAAGAGTTCTTTTCTTCACATCGTTGCCAGTGTCTATTATTTTTTTTTTTGATAATAGTCATTTTAACAGGGTTAAGATGATATCTCCAGTTCTCAGAGGGAATGCTTTCAGCTTTTCCACATTCATTATTATGTTGACTTTGGGTTTGTCATAGATGACTTTTATTATGTTAATGGTATGTCCCTTATATGCTAATTTTGCTGTGAGTTTTAATCATAAAGGGATGCTGGATTTTGTCGAATACTGTTTCCACGCATACTGAGATAATCATGTGATTTTTGTTTTTAATTCTGTTTATATGGTGTATCACATATATTGACTTGTATATGTTAAACCATCCCTGCATCCCTGGTATGAAACCCACTTGATCATGGTGGATTATCATTTTGATATGCTGTTGGATTCCGGTACCTAGTATTTTGTTAAGGATTTTAGTGTCTATGTTCATCAAAAATATCAGTCTGTAGTTTTCTTTTTGGTTATGTCCTTTTTTGGTTTTGGTATTAGGGTGATGCTAGCTTCATAGAATGAATTAGGGAGGGTTCCCTCTTTATCTTGTGGAATAGTGTCAAAAAGATTGGTACCAAATCTTCTTTGAATGTCTGATAGAATTCTGCTGCGAATCCATCTGGTCCTGAACTTTTTTTGTTGTTGTTGATAATTTTCTAAATTCCATTTCAATCTCTGCTTTTTATTCATCTATTCAGGGTATCTTATGCTTTCTAATTTAAGTTAGAGGGTTGTATTTTTCCAGGAATTTATCCATCTCTTCTAGATTTTCTAATTTATGTGTGTAAAGGTGTTCCTAGTAGCCTTGAATAATCATTTGTATTTCAGTGGTATCAGTTGTAATATCTCCTGTTTCCTTTCTTAATGAGGTTATTTGGATTTTCTCTTTTTTTTTTCTTGGCTAATCTTACTAATGGTCTATCAATTTTATTTATCTTCTCAAAGAACTAGCTTTTGTTTCATTTATCTTTTGTATTTTTTTTGTTTCAATTTCATTTTGTTCTGCTCTGATCTTGATTATTTCCTTTCTTCTGCTCGGTTTGGGTTTGGTTTGTTCTTGTTTCTCTAGTTCCTCGAGGTGTGACCTTAGAATGTCCATTTGTGCTCTTTCAGTCTTTTTGAGGTAGGTGTTTAGGGCTATGAACTTTCCTCTTAGCACCATGTTTGCTGTATCTCAGAGGTTTTGATAGGTTGTGTCATTGTGGTCATTCAGTTAGAATAATTTTTAAATTTCCATCTTGATTTCATTTTGACCTAGTGATCATTCAGGAGTAGGTTATTTAATTTATATGTGTTTGCATGGTTTTTTAGGTTCTTTTTGTAGTTGATTTACAGTTTTATTCCACTGTGGGATGCCCACTCTCACTACTCTTCTTCAACATAATACTGGAAGTCCTAGGCAGAGCAATCAGAGAAGAGAAAGAAAGAAAAGGCATCCAAATTGTAAAGAGGAAGTTAAACTGTCACTATTTGCTGACAATATGATTGTTTCCCTCAAAAAGCCTAAAGACTCCTCTATAAGCTCCTAGAACTGAAAAAAGAATTCAGCAAAGTTTCCAAATACAAGATTAATGTACACAAATCAGTAGCTCTTCTGTACATCGATGGTGACCAAGAAGAGAACCAAATCAAGAACTCAGTCCCTTTCACAATACCTGCAAAAAAAAAAAAAAAAAAAAAAAAAAAAAGCTTACAAATATACCCAACCACGTAGGCAAAACATATCTACAAGGAAAACTATAAAACGCTGCTGAAAGAAATCATAGATGACACAAACGAATGGAAACACCCCATGCTCATGAATGGGTAGAATCCATATTGTGAAAATGACCATACTGCCACAAGCAATCTACAAATTCAACACAATCCCCATCAAAATACCACCATCGTTCTTCACAGAATTAGAAAAAACTATTCTAAAATTCATATGGAGCCAAAAAGGAGCCCACATAGCCAAAGCGAGACTAAGCAAAAAGAACAAATCAGCAGGCATCACACTACCTGATTTCAAACTATGCTATAAGATCATAGTCACCAAAACAGCATGGTACTGCTATAAAAATAGGCACATAGACTAATGGAACAGAATAGATAACCCAGAAATCAACCCAAATACAGAGATCTCAACTTTGACAAAGCAAGCCAAAACATATAATGGGGAAAAAACATCCTTTTCAATAAATGGTAATGGGATAATTGGCTAACCACCTGTAGGGGAATGAAACTGGATCCTCATCTCTCACTTTATATAAAAATCAACTCAAGATAGATTAAAGATTTAAATCTAAGACCTGACACTATAAAAATTCTAGAAGACAACATTGAAAAACCCCTCTAGACACTGGCTTAGGCAAGGATTTCATGACCAAGAACCCAAAAGCAAATGCAATAAAAACAAAGATATATAGCTGGGACTTCATTAAACTAAAGAGCTTTTGCACAGCCAAAGGAACAGTCAGAAGAGTAAGCAGACAGCCCACAGAGTGGGCGAAAGTGCTCACAATCTATACATCTGACAAATGACTAATATCCAGAATCTACAACAAACTCAAACAAATTAACAAGAACAAAAAAAGAATCCCATCAAAAAGTGGGCTAAGGACATGAATAGACAATTCTCAAAAGAAAATATACAAATGGCTGACAAACATATGAAAAAATGCTCAACATCACTAATGATCAGGGAAATGCAAGTCAGAACCACAATCGATACCACTTTACTGCTGCAAGAATGACCATAATCAAAAAATCAAAAACAGTAGATGTTGGTGTGGATGTGTTGAACAGGGAACATTTCTATGCTGCTGATGGGAATGTAAACTAGCACAGCCACTATGGAAAACAGTGTGGAAATTCCTTAAAGAACTAAAAGTAGAAGTACCATTTGATCCAACAATCCCACTACTGGGTATGTACCCAGAGGAAAAGTAGTCATTACATGAAAAATATTCTTGCACACACATGTTTATAGCAGCACAATTCGCAATTACAAAATTGTAGAACCAATCCAAATTTCCATTAATCGACGAGTGGATAAAGAAACTGTGGTATATATGTACGATGGAATACTACTCAGCCATAAAAAACAATCAATTAATGGCATTTACAGCAACTTGAATGAAATTGGAGACTCTTATTCTAAACGAAGTAACTCGGGAATGGAAAACCAAACATCATATGTTCTCACTCACAAGTGGGAACTAAGCTATGAGGACAAAAAGGCATAAGAATGATACAATGGACTTTGGGGACTTGTGGGGAAGGATGGGAGGAGAGCGAGGGATAAAAGACTCTAAATAGTGTGCAGTGTATACTGCTCGGGTGACAGGTACACCAAAATCTCACAAATCACCACTAAAGAACTTACTCATGTAACCAAATATCACCTGTACCCCAATAACCTGTGGAAGAAAAAGATGATATTTCCTTGTGTTTTTTATCTGCATTTCCATGATGATGAGTGATGTTGAGCTTCTTTTAAAAATATGTCTGTTGGCGATTTTTACATCACCTTTTGAGAAGTATCTATTCACATCAGTAGTCCAATTTTTAATGGAATTTTTTTTAGTCTTGAGTTATTTGAGTTTCTTATACATTTGGGATATTAGTCCCTTATTGGATAAGTAGTTTGCACATATTTTCTCCCATTCAACAGGTTGTCTTTTCATTCTGTTGATTGTTTCCTTTGCTGTGTAGAAGCTTTTTAGTTTAATATAGTCCCATTTGTCTATTTGTGTGTAGCTGTCTGTGCTATTGAGATCTTAGCTGTGTAATCTTTGCCTAGACTGATGTCTTGAAGTGATTTTCCTATCTTTTCTGACAGTTTTATCGTTTTGAGTCTTACATTTTTCTTGAATCCATTTTGAGTTGGTATTTGTATATGTGGACAGATAAGGGGCCAGTTTTATTCTTCTACATGTGGATATCCAATTTTCCCAGTACCAGTTATTGAAGAGGATGTCCTTTCCCTAGTGTAAGTTCTTGGTGCCTTTACCAAAAATTAGTTGGCTGTAGATATGTGGACTTATTTCTGAATTCTCTTCTGTTCAATTGGTTTGTATGTCTGCTTTTATACTGATACCATACTGTTTTGGTTACTCTAGCCTCGTAACATATTTTGAAGTCAGGCAATGTGACGCCTCCAGCTTGTTCTTTTTGATCAGGGTTCTTTTGGTATTCTGCGTCTTTTTTGATTGTGTATAATTTTTAGCTTTTTTTTTTTTTTTCTAATTCTGTGAAGAATGATGTTGGTATTTTGATAGGGATTACACTGAATGTGTAGATTGCTTTGGGCGGCATGGTCATTTTAATGATATTAATCCTTTTGATTCATGAGGATGAGATGTCTTTTTTTTTTTAAATTTATTTATTATTATTATACTTTAAGTTGTAGGGTACATGTGCATAACGTGCAGGTTTGTTACATATGTATACTTGTGCCATGTTGGTCTGCTGCACCCATCAACTCGTCATTTACATCAGGTATAACTCCCAATGCAATCCCTCCCCCCTCCCCCCTCCCCATGATAGGCCCCGGTGTGTGATGTTCCCCTTCCTGAGTCCAAGTGATCTCATTGTTCAGTTCCCACCTATGAGTGAGAACATGCGGTGTTTGGTTTTCTGTTCTTGTGATAGTTTGCTAAGAATGATGGTTTCCAGCTGCATCCATGTCCCTACAAAGGACGCAAACTCATCCTTTTTTATGGCTGCATAGTATTCCATGGTGTATAGGTGCCACATTTTCTTAATCCAGTCTGTCACTGATGGACATTTGGGTTGATTCCAAGTCTTTGCTATTGTGAATACTGCTGCAATAAACATACGTGTGCATGTGTCTTTATAGCAGCATAATTTATAATCCTTTGGGTATATCCCCAGTAATGGGATGGCTGGGTCATATGGTACATCTAGTTCTAGATCCTTGAGGAATCGCCATACTGTTTTCCATAATGGTTGAACTAGTTTACAATCCCACCAACAGTGTAAAAGCGTTCCTATTTCTCCACATCCTCTCCAGCACCTGTTGTTTCCTGACTTTTTAATGATCGCCATTCTAACTGGTGTGAGATGGTATCTCATTGTGGTTTTGATTTGCATTTCTCTGATGGCCAGTGATGATGAGCATTTTTTCATATGTCTGTTGGCTGTATGAATGTCTTCTTTTGAGAAATGTCTGCTCATATCCTTTGCCCACTTTTTGATGGGGTTGTTTGTTTTTTTTCTTGTAAATTTGTTTGAGTTCTTTGTAGGTTCTGGATATTAGCCCTTTGTCAGATGAGTAGATTGCAAAAATTTTCTCCCATTCTGTAGGTTGCCTGTTCACTCTGATGGTAGTTTCTTTTGCTGCGCAGAAGCTCTTTAGTTTAATGAGATCCCATTTGTCAATTTTAGCTTTTGCTGCCATTGCTTTTGGTGTTTTAGACATGAAGTCTTTGCCCATGCCTATGTCCTGAATGGTACTACCTAGGTTTTCCTCTAGGATTTTTATGGTATTAGGTCTAACATTTAAGTCTCTAATCCATCTTGAATTAATTTTTGTATAAGGAGTAAGGAAAGGATCCAGTTTCAGCTTTCTACTTATGGCTAGCCAATTTTCCCAGCACCATTTATTAAATAGGGAATCCTTTCCCCATTTCTTGTTTCTCTCAGGTTTGTCAAAGATCAGATGGCTGTAGATGTGTGGTATTATTTCTGAGGACTCTGTTCTGTTCCATTGGTCTATATCTCTGTTTTGGTACCAGTACCATGCTGTTTTGGTTACTGTAGCCTTGTAGTATAGTTTGAAGTCAGGTAGCGTGATGCCTCCAGCTTTGTTCTTTTGACTTGGGATTGTCTTGGAGATGCGGGCTCTTTTTTGGTTCCATATGAACTTTAAAGCAGTTTTTTCCAATTCTGTGAAGAAAGTCATTGGTAGCTTGATGGGGATGGCATTGAATCTATAAATTACCTTGGGCAGTATGGCCATTTTCACGATATTGATTCTTCCTATCCATGAGCATGGTATGTTCTTCCATTTGTTTGGTCCTCTTTAATTTCACTGAGCAGTGGTTTGTAGTTCTCCTTGAAGAGGTCCTTTACATTCCTTGTAAGTTGGATTCCTAGGTATTTTATTCTCTTTGAAGCAATTGTGAATGGAAGTTCATTCATGATTTGGATCTCTGTTTGTCTGTTATTGGTGTATAAGAATGCTTGTGATTTTTGC
>NW_020257529.1:22636-23271 GCF_003255815.1 Theropithecus gelada
CCCCCTTGCGCTTCCCAGGTGAGGCGATGCCTCGCCCTGCTTCAGCTCTCGCTGGTCGGGCTGCAGCAGCTGACCAGCACCGATCGTCTGGCACTCCCCAGTGAGATGAACCCAGTACCTCAGTTGAAAATGCAGAAATCACCGGTCTTCTGTGTCGCTCGCGCTGGGAGTTGGAGACTGGAGCTGTTCCTATTCGGCCATCTTGCTCCGCCCCTCCTGATGAGATGTCTTTCCATTTGGTTGTGTCCTCTTCAATTTCTTTCATCAATGTTTTGTAGTTTTTCTTGTAGAGATCCTTCACCTCCTTGGTTAAATTTATTCCTAGGTATTTTATATATTTATTTATTTTGGTAGCTATTGCAAATGGGATTTTTTTTATTTCTTTCTCAGCTAGATCATTGTTGATGTATAGAAACACCTGTGATTTTTGTATGTTGATATTTTATCCTGCAACTTTACTGAATTTATTAAATCTAAGAGTTTTTGCTGGAGTCTGTAGGTTTTTCTAGACATAAGATCAAATTATCAGCAAAAAGGGACAATTTGACTTCCTGTTTTCTAATTTGGATGCCTTTGCTTGCCTGCCTGCTTTCTTTCTTTCTTTCTTTCTTTCTTTCTTTCTTTCTTTCTTTCTT
>NW_020257530.1:0-17672 GCF_003255815.1 Theropithecus gelada
ACAGGCGTGAGTCACTGCATCTGGTCCACAATAGTTAAAAAAAAAAAAGAAGAAAAAAAAAAGATTGACAGTTTATTTAAGCAAAAATACATACAGTCGTTACTGCCAGACAATATGAGATGTTGAACGTTTGATCCAATTTTCCTTCCTGGATAAGTTTTTCTTTCTGATTCCTGTCAGTTTTGAAAACATAATACCAGAAGAAGAGGGTCCCCATTCCATACAGAGCTCCCAAGAGTGAGTTTTTAGGAGTGGGTCTAAAATTAGGGTAGACATTCGCTAATCTTGCGCAGATCCGCTGAATCAAGGCAGGCTCTTGATGAGCCCTTGGCGGTTAGGGACCTTGTACTGAAGCAGGTGCTCCCGTTTAAGCCGGGCTCTGAATGGCCAACGGCTGGGCTTGTGCCCGCCTATTTGGCTGCGCCGAGGGCCGAGGCCAGGTGCGACAGGGTATACTTGGGGAGCGATATCTCCGTGACCCAGCACACACTTGCCTATAACAGTCAGTCATCTTAAGACCATTCCCTGGAGGCAGGAGAATCGCTTGAGGCTGGGAAGTGGAGGTTGCAGTGAGCTGAGATTGCACCACTGCACTCCAGCCTGGGTGACCGAGTGAGACTCCCTCTCAAAAAAAAAAAAAAAAAAAAAAAAAAAAAAAAGGCCAGGCGTGGTGGCTCACACCTATAATCCTAGCACTTGGAAAGGCTGAGGCAGGTGGATTGCCTGAACTCAAGAGCTCAAGACCAGCCTGGGCAACACAGTGAAACCCCGTCTCTACTAAAATACAAAAAATTAGCCGGGTGTGGCGGCATGCTGTATTCCCAGCTACTCCGGGGGCTGAGGAAGGAGAATTGCTAGAAAGCGGGAGGCGGAAGTTGCCGTGAGCTGAGATCACGCCACGTTACTTCAGGCTGAGTGACAGAGCGAGACTCCATCTATTTAAAAAAAAAAAGAAGGAAAGAAACTTCAGAATTTTTTGGCATGTTGTATCTCTGGCCCGGCGGTTGGAGGAGCATTAAAGGCGGGGTGGCCAAGGGTGGACCCAGGCTGGGGCTCAGCCTGTGCCCTGAGCTGAGGAGCCCCAAAGTCTTGGGGCAAAAGTTGCAGCCAGGCAGGGCCTTGATGCCTTGTCAGAACCTGGCAGTGACTTGTGGGAGCCAGTGCAGGCTAGGGCGTAGTGGGACCGCTAGTTGTTAAGCTTTCAGGAGTTTTGCACACCAACTGCTACACACAGCCATTATTTCTAAACCACATACATTTACAGTTAAATTATGCTAATAAAAGAAAATACTGAAAACTCATAGTTTCGTATTTTAATAAGATCACTATTATCCGTGATCTTAAGATTATTTAAGTATTTATAAGCAGGTGTGCGCTGGGTTGCCAATATGTTGTTCCCCAAGTATACTCCATTGCGTCTGGCCACTCTGCCCTCGACCCAGTCCTGAGGAGCTGGGACTACAGGTCTGCGCCACCACCTATGCCTTTTTTTTTGAATCGGAGTCTTGCTCTGTCACTCAGGCTGGAGTGCAATGGCACGATCTCGGCTCACTGCAACCTCCACCTCCCAGGTTCCAAAGATTATCCTGCCTCAGCCTCCAGAGTAGCTGGTACTACCGGTGTGCGCCACCACACCCAACTAATTTTTTTTGGTATTTTTAGTAGAGACGGGGTGCCATGTTGGCCAGGCTGGTCTCAAACTCCTGACTTCAGACAATGTGCCCGCCTCGACCTCCCAAAGTGCTGGGATTACAGGCGTGAAACACTGCGCCCGACCAAAATTCTGAAGTTTGTAAAGAAAAACTTTCCTGAAGACAAATGGGTATTTTGGGGGAAACAGGTATGTGCGGTAACTGTGTACTTCCCTGGAGAGACTACAGTTCCTTTGTTTACAAATTAGGAATCATAACCCATGCACCCTCCCCGATTCTGCCACTGCATTTTTCTTCCTCAGATGTTTGTAAAGGATCGATCTTCCTAGGCTAGTTCCAGCTCACCTAGCTTGGCAGCTCTGCTCACACAAGCATCTGGCACTTGCAACACGTGTTCCTGCCACTCCTGTGGGAGGCAGCTAGTCAGGTCTGGCCTGGACATTCATCGGGGTGGCCATTGTCTGCAAGCCTCCTGGGCCGGCTCCATGCAGCTCCTGTAGCTGAATGGTAATTCCCCAGCCTCGTAGCAGCTGGGTCCTGCTCTAGCTGGGACCTTTCCCGTTTGGCCTGGAGCCTGCTGGGTACAGGGACCGCAACAGACTGGCGTTCCTCACTTCACCTCCCTGAAATTACTTCCTGAGAGGGGGAAGGACACCCTGGTTCCTCGTGCCCCTCAAGACTGTCTCAGACTGAAATGTCCACATCCCGTTTCTTCTACCTGGTCCCTAACTCTGGGGAGGTACTTCTGTCTGCGCATCAATGCCTCAGAAGCCTGAAGGCCAAGGTTGCCAGCCCAGGTTATTCTGGTTCTTCTCAACGTGCTCACCTGTTGTCTGATGGATTCTTTGCATCTCCCTGGCCCCTGGCCGGGTGAAGACAAACGGGGGCACCAAGGCGAGGGCTGCTCTGGACGCACCACCTGCTCATTTACAACCAGATCCACTAGGGCGCGCTGTGCAGCAGGAGGGCGGGCGGGCGGGCGGCAAATACACCTTCCCGCTTGGAAATCCCAAGTAGCCCCTGGGGGGTAAGGTAGAGTCACCTGGGGACCTCAGTTATGGAGCTGGGCCTGGAGCCTGCACTTTCTGTCCTCACACTGGCCTATGCTGTCACTCACTGCTGGGCTGGGCCCGGCGGATGACCTGGCCTGGCCAGTTCCGCTAAGCGTCCCTTCAAGACCCTCCTGCAAGGCAAGTCTCTGAGCAGGCCCAGCAGGCTCCGCTCCACACCCCGCGCCCACCAGGCGCCCCTGGAAGTCCATGCTGGGGTCTCTGTCTTAGCCAACCTCAGGGAGGTGAAAGGAGCCTGTCTGGAGTAGAAAGGTGAAGCTACACGTTGGCAGCGCCTACTCTGGGGAGCAACATTAGGGGCTCAGCCAATCCCAATCCTCCACAGAGGCTGCTTCTAGTTTTCAGACAAAAAGTTGAGAGTGTGATTTGCTTTATCTTTTGAGACAGGGTCTCACTGTCGCCCAGACGAGTGCAGTGGCGCGATCTCGGCTCACCGCAACCTCCGCCTCCCGGGCTCAAGCGATTCTCCTGCCTCAGCCTCCCGAGTAGCTGGGATTACAGGCGCCGCCACCACGCCAGGCTAATTTTTGTAGTTTTAGTAGAGACGGGGTTTCACCATGTTGGCCAGGCTGGTCTTGAACTCCTGACCTCAGGTGATCCGCCCGCCTCGGCCTCCCAAAGTGCTGGGATTACAGGCGTGAGCCACCGCGCCCGCCTTGAGTCTTTTTTTTTTTTTTTTTTTTTTTTAACCCCAGGAATGAGGAGCAGGCTCAGCGCTTGCTCCGGGTCCTTCGTCTCTAGCCAAAACAGGAGAAGTAACTCCAGACACTTCCGCCTTCAGATAACTTCACTTCCGCCGCCGGACACGTCACTTCCGTGGCCTTGAGCCCGCACTTCCGTCGGCCCGTTGGGAATCCGGCCCCCGGGTGGTCCGGAAACGATTCTGGACCCGCCGCCCTGTCCAGGGCCCGGAACCCCCTGGGATTGTGGGAAATGTAGTTTTTTGCCTCCGTAAGGGACCAGGCGGAGCTGAGGAACCGCGCGAGGACTGGGACCGTCACTCCTCTAACCGGAAACCGTCGCCTTTCGGGCCCGGCGGGGCCTGAGCCAATGCAGAATCGGGGGCCGCGAGGACGCCAGGGGGCGCTGCGCGTAGGAACCGCCGAGTGGCCGCTGCCGATCGGGGCCGACTCGGGGACGGACCGGAAGTGCCTGAGGGCGGCCGCGGAACAGTCAATTTGAGCCGCGCCGAGGTTGGGCCTGGGAAGGGTCAGCGGGAGACCTGAGGGCCCAGGACGCTGCGGCGGGCGGACCCGGGGTCCCGCCGAGAGGGTCCCGGCGCCAGGCAGCGCGATCCGCGCGGGGGTGAAGCCGGGGAGGGGGCCGGCCTCCGCGTTCTGGGACTTTTCTGTGCGTCCGAGCGCGACACCGCCCGCGTCGGGGGCTTGGGAGCCTCGGGGCGCGAGCTGTGTTGGAAGCAAAGTCCTCCTTGTGGGTTGGGGTTGCGGAGGGAGAAGGGAGGCGGGGGTCGCGGCGGGACCAGACGCCCCAGTCCCGGCCCGCCCGTGGCTGCTGAAGGCGCTGCCGCCTGACCTGAACGGGCACCTGTGTTCCAGCTCCCCTGGGACCTGGGCCGCCGCCCACAGACCATGCTCCTGGGGCGCCTGACCTCCCAGCTGCTGAGGGCCGTTCCCTGGGCAGGTAGGAAGCCCCGCGAGGGCGGATGGGAGGATACACGCCTGGTTAGGAGTGCGGGTCCCAGCAGCTCCGCCGGGGCAGGGCCCGTGGCCACACACACACTCTTTCCCCTCTAAGCTTCCGAGGCGCACAGAGGGAACCTCAGGGGTTCAGGCCAGGAATGAGGTGCGGGGGATCCTCACTGGGACGAACGTGCTGCTCCCCAGCCCGACGGGCCTGCGTGGTCTCGCGAGCGGTGATTGTGGCGTCTGGTTTTCTGCAGGCGGCCGCCCGCCCTGGCCCGTCTCTGGAGTGCTGGGCAGCCGGGCCTGCGGGCCCCTTTACAGCACACCGCCGGCCGGCCCAGGTAGGGCGGCCTCCCTCCCTCGCAAGGGGGCCCAGCTGGAGCTGGAGGAGATGCTGGTCCCCAGGAAGATGTGCGTCAGCCCCCTGGAGAGCTGGCTCTCGGCCCGCTGCTTCCTGCCCAGACTGGATAGCGGGACCGGAGGCCCCGTGGCTCCACCCCAGTCCCACCAGTGTCCGCCCAGCCCGATAGGGGAAGGGGCCGAGCAGGGGGATGAAGGCGTCGGGGATGCGCCTCAAATTCAGTGCAAAAACGTGCTGAAGATCCGCCGGCGGAAGATGAACCGCCACAAGTACCGGAAGCTGGTGAAGAGGACGCGGTTCCTGCGGAAGAAGATCCGGGAAGGACGCCTGAAACGCAAGCAGGTGAGCGGCCGCCTGCTTGTTCCAGGGAGGGCAAAGTGCTGAGAACACGTTTATTTGCCACGAATTAATTGGCGGTCCCTCCCTCTGCCCCTTGCAGATCAAGTTCGAGAAAGACCTGAGGCGCATCTGGCTGAAGGCGGGGCTGAAGGAAGCCCCCGAAGGCTGGCAGACCCCCAACATCTACCTGCGGAGCAAATGAGTCTGGCGCCGCCCTTCCCGCCCGTTGCTGCTGCCATCTCTAGTAATAAATGCTCAGAGGACTCGACCCTTCCTGCTGGTCTGGAGCCCCTTTTGCCTAGTGTGAGGTCTCTCAGGATTGAGGCTGGTGCCAGTCCCAGGTATTGTAGAAGCTCCGGGTGCCAGGGTGGCAGATCGGCCGTCCGTCCCTCTAGCTGGCCCTTGGCCGCCGTCCAGAGGGTGCTGGGCCTGTGGGAGCCCCAGCCTCGCTGTGAGTGAATGTGTGCTGTGTGCAGCCCAGGCTAGGTGCTGTGGGATCACTGTGAAGAGAACCCACAGCCCCTCCCTGAGCGCCACATTCCCTGGGGGAGGCCGACCTGGAGGGCAGAAGTACAGGGGAACAGGACTGGGGTTGAGGGAGCACCCGGAATGCACGGGGTGACTCAGGTGTATTTCATGAGTGGAGGGTCAGGGAGGGCCTCACTGGGAAGGCAGGAAAGGTCCTGGTACCACTGGTGGTGGTAGATGGTGCCCACCAGGCTCCATGGACGTGAGCCTCCAGTGGCCCTCCGCGCCATCCAGCTACAGGGCCAGGGTGTTGGCCCTCCCAGGTGGGTCTGCCGTCTCCTGGGGCTCTGAGTGGAGGTGGGGACTCAGCAGGAAGAGTTGGCCCAGAAGGAGTTCAGGGCTGGGGGGTGGCTGAGGAAAGGCTCTCATTTACAGGGTGGAGAATCCCTGAGGCTTAGGTTGAGCCATAGGTCTCCGGTGTCTCCAGGTTCCTCTGGGTGAAGAGAAGGAACACATTACTCCGTGTGTGTGTGTGTGTGTGTGTGTGTGTGTGTGTGTGTGTTTTTGAGACAGAGTCTCATTCCATCACCCAGGCTGGAGTGCAGTGGTGTGGTCTCAGCTCACTGCAACCTCTCCCTCCCAGGTTCAAGTGATTCTCCTGCCTCAGCCTCCTGAATAGCTGGGATTACAGGTGCCCGCCACCACGCCTGGCTAATTTTTGTATTTTTATTAGACATGGGGTTTTACCATGTTGATCAGGATGGTCTTGATCTCCTGACCTCAAGTGATCTGCCTGCCTTGGCCTCCCAAAGTGCTGGGATTACAGGCGTGAGCCACTGCGCCCGGCTGGAACACGTTATTCCTAAGAGCGGGGGTGTGCAGGGGCCCTCGGACTTGGGTAGCAGGGCATGCAGGTGGACACCGGGAAGGTGCTGCAGCCCAGTCTCAGCCGCGCTGCCCCCAACAGCTCAGCAACAGGAGAGGAGGCTTTGCATCCGCCCCAGGCGTTTGAGTGGAGGCCTTGGAGCTGCAGCCTCTCCCACCCCACCCCGTATGAAGGCTGGGCTGCCTCGCCAGAGACATGGGGGCCTCTTGTTTTATGTCACAGAAATGTGTCTGAGTCTCAAGCTTGAGTCCCTTGCCCATCAGACTTTGGGGAGGGCTTGAGCGCTGTTCCCAGCAGTTTCTCTAGAACAGGACGGATCTGTGGGTCACACATTGTCCGAGGAGTCGGGCCCTGGACGTGCCAGCCAGCGAGGTTAGCAGGCCTTGGCTGTGGGTCCCGATCTGCACGGAGGGGTCCGGAGGCCCTAGCGGGTGCAGGTGCACTTCCCGAGACCACCACACGGGGGCAGCAGCCAGGCTCCTGGGTCCAGGGCTGGGGACCAGGACAGGTGGCAGGAAGCATCTTGTGGGGCCCCAGCTGGGGTCACAGGCATCCTTCCTGTGTCTGTTTTCCCAGCTGTGAGTGGGGCAGGGTTCCCAGGGCCGAAACTCCTCCAGGTGAAGCGGAACCCGCTCAGTGCTAAGCCTGGCCCTGCCCCAGCCTCCCGGTGCCCTTGCCTGCCACTGGCACCCTCTGCAGAGCCGCTGCCCCTGCGTTTCCTTCCATCCCGGCCTTGGGAGCTGCCCCAGGCTCACCTCCCTCATCTCTGTGTGAGGGAGGAGACGTGGGAAGCTGAGTGGACCTGTCCAGAGTCCTAGCCTGCAGAGGTCAGCTGGGCAGCCAGTGGTGGGGAGCAGCCCTACCCAGCTCAGGTCAGCCCTGAGACCTGCCTCAGGCCTGGCCTCCTCCACCCCTGCATGGGGGCCGGCTTGGGGTGCTCCTGGGAGGCAGGTCAGCCATGGCTTTGAGCCGCGTCTGGAGACATGTGGTTGTCAGTGGGAAGTGCTGCTGGCATGGGCGGGTGCAGGCTAGGAATGCTGCCACGCAGCCTGCACCATGAGGATGTCCCCACCACGAACCCATCAGCCCACATGTCAGCGGCGGTGGGTACCCCTGCTCCAGACGTCACCATCCCAGTGAGGTGGTGCCTGAGCGGTCCACCCCAGCTCCCGCATCCCAGGCGCCTCCTACAGGTCTGCACCCTGCCCAGCCTGCAGCGCTCACCCTGCCTTGGCTTGGAAGCCTTTATTGCCCAACCACAACCTTGGGAAGCAATTTTGGGGTTTTATTTTTATCTCTGTGGCTGCTCCCAGGCCACAAGAGGCTGTCCCTCCCCTCTCCGCGGGCCTCCACCCTGCCCCGCCTGTGAGACGTGCACCCCTTCTCCCTGTCGCCTCCCTTGTTCTGGCCCTGGGCATCACCTGGGCGAGGGGGATAGAGGTGGGGTGGGGTGGGCTGGGGGCCTGTGGAGCTGCCAGCGACCTGTTCCTCCCCGTAGCGTGTCCTGGCGGTGCCCAGAGCTTGGGTTCCAGCCAGGACTTGGCTCTGCTGGGGATGGTCTTGGGCAGTGGGGATGGTGCCCCAGCCTCAAGCCCAGGGGTGGGATTCAGCAGTGGCCTCGAGAATGGGGCATGTTGGTGAACTCAGCCCCATGCCTCTTCCCCTGGCTGCTGCGTCCCTGGCAGGCCGGTGTCTTCTGTGTCTCACTGGGGCCGAGCCTGGGGCCTGGGGCCTGACCAGCTGCAGAGCTATGGCTTCAGAGCTTTCATGGACCATGGGGAAGGCCCTCAGCTCCCACCCCCGGTGCCCACCCAGGGACCTGCCTGCTTCAGACGTGTGTGTGTTGGGGGGCAGGGGAGCAGCACACGTGTGTGCCACGCAAGGCCCAGAACCTCCAGGGAGCCGAGCTGAGTCTCACTGTCCACGCCCTGTCTGAGGAGCATGCGGGCTGGTGGGGGCAACAGAGAGACCCTCATGTACAGCGGAGTCTGGAAGGAACCTGGCTTCCCTGGGCTGGGCCAGGACCCCCGAACGTCCCGGGAAGGGCACAGGGAGAGGGGAAAGAACATTCCTGTCTCTCAGGCTGGGGGACTCTGGGTCTTGTTTCTGAATGCTATGGTTTTCTCATTCTTAGTTTACTACTTTTTTTTTTTTTTGATATGGAATCTCGCTCTGTTGCCAGGCTGAAGTGTAGTGGTGCAATCTTGGCTCACTGCCACCTCCGCCTCCCAGGCTCCAGAGATTCTCCTGCCTCAACCTCCTGAGCAGCTTGGACTACAGTTGTGTGCCACTGTGCCTGGCTGATTTTTGTATTTTTAGTAGAGATGAGGTTTCACCATGTTGGTTAGGCTGGTCTCGAACTCCTGACCTTGTGATCTGCCCACCTCGGCCTCCCACAGTGCTGGGATGACAGGCTGAGCCCCGCGCCCGGAACGGTTATTTCACTGACCACTGATTAGAATTAGCCATTTCATAGGCACGGACCCAAAGTACAGAGTTTAACTTGCCAGGAAGCCATGAGCCAGCCCTGAGTCTGTGTGATTCCTAAGCTTAATTGTAAAAATAAATTATTTTTATAAAAGTTATGCTCGTGGGCCAAGCATGGTGGCTCTCACCTGTAATCCCAGCACTTTGGGAGGCCGAGGCGGGCGGATCACAAGGTCAGGAAATGGAGACCATCCTGGCTAACACGGTGAAACCCCGTCTCTACTAAAAATACAAAAATTACCCAGGCGTGGTGATGGCGCCTGTGATCCCAGCTACTCGGGAGGCTGAGGCAGGAGAATGAAGGAAAACTGTCTCTTCCCCCATCCCCACACCACCTTTCCCAGAGGCAATTTTAGCCTTTTTTTTTTTTTTTTTTTTTTTTTATTGAGACGGAGTCTCGCTCTGTCGCCCAGGCTGGAGTGCGGTGGCGCGATCTCGGCTCACTGCAAGCTCCACCTCCCGGGTTCACGCCATTCTCCTGCCTCAGCCTCCGAGTAGCTGGGACTACAGGCGCCTGCCACCTCGCCCGGCTAGTTTTTTGTATTTTTAGTAGAGACGGGGTTTCACCATGTTAGCCAGGATAGTCTCGATCTCCTGACCTCGTGATCCGCCCGCCTCGGCCTCCCAAAGTGCTGGGATTACAGGCGTGAGCCACCGCGCCCGGCCAAAGAAAAATTTTTTTTTAATTAGCCAGGTGTAGTTGTGCTTACTTGTGGTTCCAGATACTCAGAAGGCTGAGGTGGAAAGATCCGCTTGAGCCTGGGAGGTCGAACCTGCAGTGAGCCAATATCACACCACTGCAGTCCAGCCTGGGCAACGGAGTGAGACTCTGTCTCAAAAATAAAAATGAAAAAAGCCAAGTGCCACGGCTCACGCCTGTAATCCCAGCACTTTGGGGCGCTGAGGTGGGCGGATCACATGGTCAGGAGATCGAGACCGTCCGGGCTAACCCAGTAGAAACCCCATCTCTACTAAAAATACAAAAAATTAGCCAAGCATGGTGGCAGGCACCAGTAGTCCCCGGTACTTGGGAGGCTGAGGCAGGGGAATGGCGTGAACCCCAGAGGTGGAGCTTGCAGTGAGCTGAGATCGTACCACTGTACTCCAGCCTGGGTGACAGAGTGAGACTCCATCTCAAAAAATAAATGTTGCTCCTGATCCACTAAACTGAATTCACACTAATTCACACTCACCAGTTCATATTCACCAATTCATACTTGCCAATCCACACCCATCCACACTCATTCACACCCACACTCTCACCAATTCACACCCATCCACATTCACTTGCCAGTTCACACCCATCTACACTCATCTAGACTCATTCACACTGCAAACCCCAATTCAATTCACACCAATTCACACTCACCAGTTCACACTCATTCACTCACTCTCACCAATTCACACTCACCCACACTCATTCACACTCACTCTCACCAATTCATACCCATCCACACTCAGCCACACTACTTCACACACACCAGTTCACTAATTGACACCCGTTTACATTCATCCACATGCTCATTCACAGTACACACACCAGTTCACACCAATTCACAATCACCAATTCACACCCATCCACACATTCACACTCATCCACACTACTTTACACTCACCAATTCACTAATTTCCACTCACCCATTTACATTATCCTTTCACACTAGTTCTCACACTCATACTCCTTCACACCACACTCACCCATCCACACCCATTCACATTCACACTCAGCAATCCACACACTCATTCACCCTTGACAATCCTCACCAATTCACTCACACTCACCATTTCACACCACTCTAATCCACACACTCATTCACACTCACATTTATTCACATTCACACTCGCCAATCCATTCACCCATTCTCACCAATCCACTCATTCATACCCATTCACACATTCATATTCACCAATTACACTCACCAATCCACACTCATTCATTCACACTCATTCATGGACACCAATTCACATTCACATTCACATTACCCACCCACACCCACTCATTAACACATTCACACTTGCCCATTCACACCAGTTCACACTCATCCACACTCACTTAACACACTCATCAATTCACAGCCATCCACACTCATCCACACTACTTCACACTAATTCAGTAATCACACCCATTTACACTCATCCTTTCACACTCATTCTCATGCTCATACTCCATGCTCACCCATCCACATTCACCCATTCATATTCACACTCACCAAACCACACACACATTTACACTCGCCAATCCACACTAGCCAATTCACTCATTCACACACCCATTCACATCCATCCCCACTGATCCATGCACTCATTCACACCCACACTCATTCACACTCACACTCATTCACACTCACCCATTCACACACCATCTACACTCATTCACACTTGCCCATTCACACTCATCCACATTCACACTAATTCACACCTATCCACACTCATCCACATTACTTCACACTCATGAATTCATTCACACACCCATTTACACTTATCCTTTCACACTCGTTCTTGCATTCATACTCTTTCACTCTCACCCATCCACACCCATTCACATGCACACTCATCAATCCACACATTCACACTCATTCACACTTGCCAATCCACACTAACCAGTTCATTCACACTCACACTTATTCACACCCATCCACACTAATCCACACATTCACACTCACACTCATTCACACACTCAACATTCCACACTCATTCACACTTATTCACATTCACCCATCCACACCCATTCAGTCATTCACACCCATTCACACATTCACACCCATTTACATTCAACAATCCACATTCATTCACACCACTCATTCACATTCACATTCACACTCACCAATCCACACTAATTCACACCAGTTCACACTTGTTCACACTCACCCACACTCATTCACACTCTCTAATGGGGCATCATTTAATGTAGTTTGAAAGACATTACACCTTAATTTAATACTCATATTGCTACATTTTGTTTCTTCCTGCTCGGCAGTCCCAAGCTGACACCTGCCTCCTTACTCCTTCAGTCCTTGCACCACAGCCTTGCATGCTGGGATACGTGAATTGTCTGTTCACATGACAGCCACGTGATGCTCTGAATAGGATGACTTTTCCTTCCTTATGCAGTTTCTGTTTTCCTGCAGTCGGTAACTGTCGTCTTCTTTCTTTTTTTGAGACAGAGTTTCGCTCTTTTTGCCCAGGCTGGAGTGCAATGGCACAATCTCAGCTCACTGCAACCTCCGCCTCCCGGATTCAAGCGATTCTCCTGCCTCAACCTCCCGAGTAGCTGGGATTACAGGCATGCACCACCACCCTGGCTAATTTTGTATTTTTAATAGAGACGGGTTTTCTCCATGTTGGCCAGGCTGGTCTTGAACTCCTGACCTCAGGTGATCCACCTGCCTCGGCCTCCCAAAGTGCTGGGATTACAGGCGTGAGCCACCACGCCTGGCTTTTTCTTTCAATTGCTTAGCTTTCTTTACCCTCCTCACAGTTCCAATACCAAGTTCCTGGGTCAATTCCGGGCGCATCCGAGGTTCTATGGTTTCATCTCATTGATGAAGTCCCCCCCCCAGGACCTTTGACTTGCTCCGGCTGGGCTGGGTGCCCGCTGCATCTGGAGCCCAGATGTCTCCCTGGAATCCTGCTTTGTGCTTTCAGGGAATTCTCTCAGCCTCCCTCTTGCTTCCCACATCCTTTGTCTCCCATTTTTTTCCTTTGGAAGAGCACATATTCCATAGCCTCCTGAGGAAAGATGCACGAGGGGAAATTTTGGACCCTTAGTTACCTGGAAATGTCTTCATTGTATCCTGTTACTTGGTTGATAGTTTGGGTAGAGAATTCCAGAATAGGCCGGACGCGGTGGCTCACGCCTGTAGTCCCAGCACTTTGGGAGGCCGAGACGGGTGGATCACGAGGTCAGGAGATCGAGACCATCCTGGCTAACATGGTGAAACCCCGTCTCTACTAAAAATACAAAAAGCTAGCCAGGCGAGGTGGCGGTGACTGTGGTCCCTGCTACTCGGGAGGCTGAGGCAGGAGAATGGCGTAAACCCGGGAGGCGGAGCTTGCAGTGAGCCGTCACAGACGGAATTCCAGGATGGGAACTGGCACCGACGGAATTTGGCAAGTCTGCTTCATTGTCTTCTAGTTCCCAGGGTTGCTGCTGAGATAAACTCATTTTGAGTTGTGAGCCTTTGTCAATGACATTTTTTTTCTCCATTGAGGAATTTTTTTTTTTTTGAGACGGAGTCTTGCTCTGTCGCCCAGGCTGGAGTGCAGTGGTGCAATCTCAGCTCACTGCAGCCTTCACCTCCCGGGTTCACACGATTCTCCTGCCTCAGCCTCCTGAGTAGCTGGGACTACAGGCGCCCGCCAGCACACCCGGCTAATTTCTGTATTTTTAGTAGAGACGGGGTTTCATCAGGTTGGCTGGGCTGGTGTGAAACTCCTGACCTCAAATAGTCCGCTCACCTCGGCCTCCCAAAGTGCTGGGATGACAGGCGTGAGCCCCCGCGTCTGGCCTAGAGGCTTCTTTTTCAGTGACTGTTTTGAAAGTTCACAGTGATGTACTTTAGGGTGGATCTGTTTTCGTCCCACAGCAGCCCTCCCCTATCTGGAGAACCATCACTTCACTTCAGGAACATTTTCTCTTGGGTTATTTTGTTGTGATTTCCTCCCCTCTATTTCTTCAGTTTTTCTGAAGCTTCTGTTCTATGAATTATTTTCTGTCTCCTATCAACATTTGACAGAAATGTTCATAGAAATGTTTAATAGAGGCCGGGGGTGGTGGCTCACGCCTGTGATCCCAGCACTTTGGGAGGCTGAGGTGGGCGGATCACGAAGTCAGGAGTTCAAGACCAGCCTGACCAGCATGGTAAACCCCATCTCTACTAAAGATACAAAATTAGCTGGGCTTGGTGGCAGGTGCCTGTAATCCCAGCTACTCAGGAGGCTGAGGCAGGAGAATCGCTTGAAACCAAAAGGCTGATGTTGCAATGAGCCAAGATCGCACCACTGCATTTTGGCCTGGGTGACAGAGCGAGACTTCATCTCAAAAAATATATATATACACACACACACATACACACACATATACATACACATATATACACACATATACATATATATGTATATAAGCCAGATGTGGTGGTGCACGCCTGTAATCCCTGCTACTCAACTACTGGGGAGACTGAGGCAGGAGAATCGCTTGAGCCTGGGAGGTGGAAGTTGCAGTGAGCCGAGATTGTGCCACTGCACTCCAGCCTGGGCGACCGAGCGAGCCTCCGTCTAAACCAAAGAAACAATCAAAAAAACAAAAGGAGAATCTTTCTGCTCCCTCACCTTCCACTGTTGCTGACTGTGTTATCCGGAGCTGACCAGCATTGCCAGCAAGAGTGGCATCTACTTTCTCTTTCGCTGACCTAAGGCCCCTCCAACAAACTGCAGATAGCAATGGGCCTCAGTACCCAGGGGCGTATCTGGGATTTCTGACTGTCAGTGCCGCAGGACACTGGATCAGCGGCGTGTGACCACGCCAGCACTTGCCAGTCAGCCCCAGGAGACCGAATCAGGGCCTGGGGCTCCCTTGCACCAGAAGCAGATGACCTGTGAGCGCATTCCCCAGCAGATGCTGGCCTGGAGAAACTGTTCCGATTGAGAACTAGTGAGCATGACAAACAAACAAACTTGTTTTCCCTCAACCCTCAATTAGGCAAGAGCCACAGGCTGCAATGAAGTATTCTTTTTTTTGTTTTTTTTGAAATGGAGTCTGGCTCTGTTGCCCAGGCTGGAGTGCAGTGGCACGATCTCGGCTTACCACAACCTCCGCCTCCCGAGTTCAAACGATTCTCCTGCCTCAGCCTCCCGAGTAGCTGGGACTACAGATATGCGCCACCATGCCCAGCTAATTTATTTATTTATTTATTTTTCAGACAGAGTCTCGCTCTGTTGCCCAGGCTGGAGTGCAGTGGCGCGATCTTGGCTCACTGCAAGCTCTGCCTCCTGGGTTCACGCCATTCTCCTTCCTCTGCCTCCCGAGTAGCCGGGACTACAGGTGCCCGCCACCACACCTGGCTAATTTTTTGTATTTTTAGTGGAGACGAGGTTTCACTATGTTGGCCAGGATGGTCCTGAACTCCTGACCTCATGATCCGCCCACCTTGGCGAAGTATTCTTTAAATGGTATTGCTGGGCCGGGAGTGGTGGCTCACACCTGTAATCCCAGCACTTTGGGAGGCGGAGGTGAGCAGATCACATGAGGTGAGGAGTTTGAGACCAGCCTGGGCAACATGATGAAACCCCATCTCTACTAAACATACAAAAATTAGGCCAGGTGTGATGATGGCTCACACCTGTAATCCCAGCACTTAAAGAGGCCGAGGTGCATGGATCACCTCAGGTCAGGAGATTGAGACCATCCTTGCTAACACGGTGAAACCCCATCTCTACTAAAAATACAAAAATTAGCCGGGCGTGGTGGCGGGTGCCTGTAGTCCCAGCTACTCGGGAGGCTGAGGCAGGAGAATTGCTTGAACCTGGGAGGCGGAGGTTCCAGTGAGCCGAGATCGCGCCACTGCACTCCAGCCTGGTTCCAGAGTGAGACTCTGTCTCAAAAAAAAAAAAAAGGAAAATCTTAATATATATGTAAAGCCAGAGAATCTTCAGGGGAAGTGAGATTCTGCAAGAAGTAATGAGCGGTTTCCCTGGACTCATCCACAGAGCCGCTCAGGGCAGGGCGTCAGAGGGGAGCTGCCATGTCATGCCCAGCTTTCCCACGAGTTTGGTCTGCAGCAGGCCGGGTCCAAAGACAGAAACCACAGGGGAGGTGTGGCCGTGTGGTTCAGGTCCATTCCTGGGTAGCAGAGAAGTGCATCGGTTTGCTCAGGGTGCAGCTGGTCTGCATTCTGGACAAACAATGGGCCACCTCCTATCAGGCGTGGGGCACAGCGGCAGCAGAGGTGGCCTGGGCATAGGCTGGGGCAGGCCCTCCAGGTTTCCTGCAGAGGCAGTCAGGGCGTGGGTCTCCGTGTTGAGGGAGCAGGGAAAGATCACTGCAGGCCTCAGGGTGGCCCAGGGACCGGGTGCTGTGGGCATGTGGCTGGGGCCAAGCTCACACCCGCTGACCCAAGGGCACTGCCAGAAACAGCAGAACTCCTCCTCCTGCAGTGCCCCCAGCGCCCACTGCTGGCAGAACTCAGCCTCGCTGAGTTACAAAGGAGCCATTCGGAGCCCCTCCAGGACCTGCTGAGCACAGAGTGCTGGAGGCTCTGGAGCCACGAGTGGCAATAACTAGACAAATGAGGCTCAGATCCACGCAGACTGGGATCAGTACACACCTGATCGTTTTTCTTTTCTTTTCTGAGACGGTCTGGCTCTGTCACCCAGGCTGGAGTAAAGTGATGCCATCACGACTCGTCCTCCCTTCCCAGGCTCAGGCCATCCTCTCACCTCACCCTTTCTTAGCTGGGATCACAGGTGTGCGCCACTACAGCTGGCCTAATTTTTTTTCTTTTCTTTTTTTTTTGAGACAGAGTCTCACTGTGTTGCCCAGGCTGGAGTGCCGTGGCGCCATCTCAGCTCACTGCAAGCTCCGCCTCCCGGGTTCACGCCATTCTCCTGCCTCAGCCTCCCGAGTCGCTGGGACTACAGGCGCCGCCACCTCGCCCGGCTAGTTTTTTGTATTTTTAGTGGAGATGGGGTTTCACCGTGTTAGCCAGGAAGGTCTCGACCTCCTGACCTGGGATTACAAGCATGAGCCACCATGCCTGGCCACCTGGCCTAATTTTTATTTTTATTTTTTATTTTTTATTTTTTTATTTTTTATTTTTTTTGAGACAGAGTCTTGCTCTGTCGCCCAGGCTGAAGTGCAGTGGCCGGATCTCAGCTCACTGCAAGCTCCGCCTCCCAGGTTCACGCCATTCTCCTGCCTCAGCCTCCCGAGTAGCTGGGACTACAGGCGCCGCCACCTCGCCTGGCTAGTTTTTTGTATTTTTTTAGTAGAGACGGGGTTTCACCGTGTTAGCCAGGATGGTCTAGATCTCCTGACATCGTGATCCACCCGTCTCGGCCTCCCAAAGTGCTGGGATTATAGGCTTGAGCCACCGCGCCCGGCCCTTTATTTTTTTTTTTTTTAGACGAAGTCTTGCTCTGTCGCCCAGACTGGAGTGCGGTGGTGCATTCTCAGCTCACTGCAAGCTCCGCCTCCCGGGTTCAGCCAATTCTCCTGCCTCAGCCTCGAGAGTAGCTGGGACTACAGGCGTGCGCCGCCATGCCCAGCTAATTTTTTTTTTTTTTTTTTTTTTTTTTTTTGAGACGGAGTCTCGCTCTGTCGCCCAGGCTGGAGTGCAGTGGCCAGATCTCAGCTCACTGCAAGCTCCGCCTCCCGGGTTCACGCCATTCTCCTGCCTCAGCCTCCCGAGTAGCTGGGACTGCAGGCGCCCGCCACCGCGCCTGGCTAGTTTTTTGTATTTTTTAGTAGAGACGGGGTTTCACCGTGTTAGCCAGGATGGTCTCGATCTCCTGACCTCGTGATCCGCCCGTCTCGGCCTCCCAAAGTGCTGGGATTACAGGCTTGAGCCACCGCGCCCGGCCTCCAGCTAATTTTTTATTTTTTTTTATTTATTTATTTTTTGAGATGGAGTTTCGCTCTTGTTACCCAGGCTGTAGTGCAATGGCACAATGTTGGCTCACTACAACCTCCGCCTCCCAGGTTCAAGCGATTATCCTGCCTCAGTCTTCTTTTTTTTTTTTTTTTTTTTTTTTTTTTTTTTTTTTTTTTTT
>NW_020257530.1:17772-22930 GCF_003255815.1 Theropithecus gelada
TTTTTTTTTTTTTTTTTTTTTTTTTTGAGACAGAGTCTTGCTCTGTCGCCCAGGCTGGAGTGCAGTGGCCGGATCTCAGCTCACTGCAAGCTCCGCCTCCTGGGTTCACGCCATTCTCCCGCCTCAGCCTCCCGAGTAGCTGGGACCACAGGCACCCGCCACCTCGCCCGGCTAATTTTTTGTATTTTTTAGTAGAGACGGGGTTTCACCGTGTTAGCCAGCATGGTCTCGATCTTCTGACCTCGTGATCCGCCCGTCTCGGCCTCCCAAAGTGCTGGGATTACAGGCTTGAGCCACCGCGCCCGGCCTCAGTCTTCTGAGTAGCTGGGATTACAGCCGTGTGCCACCATCCCTGGCTAATTTTTGTATTTTTAGTCGAGATGGGGTTTCACCATGTTGGCCAGACTGGTCTCGAACTCCTGACCTCAGGTGATCCCCCCACCTCGGCCTCCCAAAATGCTGTGATTACAGGGGTGAACCTGGTCCTATTTTTTAATTTTTGACTGGGTCTTGCTATATTGTCCCGGCTGGCCTCCAAATCCTGGGCTTAAGCGAGCCTCGTGCCTCCACCTCCCGAAGTGCTGGGATTATAGGAGGGAGCCACCGTGCCTGGCCAATTTTTCTATCATAATGCATACATCAAATCTGTAATTATAACCATGCTGGAAATGTCACACGTGACAGCCGACCTCCCTTGGTGAGGAGGGAGAAGTCAGGATGTGCGTCCCACGTGGAAGCCGTGGCTTGGCCCTCGCCTGAGGCTGGTGTGACAGCTGCCTGACGAAGCGCCCAGCCGAGAACGGAGCTGGATGCAGAATCCCGTAGGTGGAGTTTGGCCTTGCAGGTGGAGGCACCAGTTACCTGCCAGGTAACTCTGGCAGCAAACTCAGGGTTCTTTGTTCCTGATTTTAAAATTGATGAGGCCGGGCGCGGTGGCTCACACCTCTAATCCCAGAACTTTGGGAGGCCGAGGTGGGTGGATCACAAGGTCAGCAGTTCGAGACCAGCCTGGCCAACACGGTGAAACCCCGTCTGTACTAAAAATACAAAAATTCGATGGGCGCAGTGGCTCACTCCTGTAATCCCAGCACTTTGGGAGGCTGAGGTGGATTGCAAGGTCAGGAGTTCGAGATCAGCCTGACCAACGTGATGAAACCCTGTCTCTACCAAAAATACAAAAATTAGCCAGGTGTGGTGGTGCATGCCTGCAATCCCAGCTACTCTGGAGGCTGAGGCAGGAGAATTGCTTGAACCCAGGACGCAGCGATTGCAGTGAGTCAAGATCGCGTCACTGCACTCCAGCCTGGGTGACAGAGCGAGACTTCATCTCAAAAAAAAAAAAAAAAAAAAGGCAGGCGCGGTGGCTCACACCTGTAATCCCAGCACTTTGGGAGGCCGAGGCAGGCGGATCACAAGGTCAGGAGATCGAGACCATCCTGGCTAACACGGTGAAACCCCGTCTCTATTAAAAAAAATACAAAAAATTAGCCAGGCATGGTGGTGGGCGCCTGTAGTCCCAGCTACTCAGGAGGCTGAGGCAGGAGAATGGTATGAACTCGGGAGGCAGAGCTTGCAGTGAGCTGAGATTGCGCCACTGCACTCCAGCCTGGGTGACAGAGCGAGACTCCGTCTCAAAAAAAAAAAAAAAAAAAAAAAAATAGCCAGGCCTGGTGGCTCACGCCTGTAATCCCAGCTACTCGGGAGGCTGAAGCAGGAGAATCGCTTGAAACTGGAAGGCAGAGGTTGCAGTGAGCTGAGATCATGCCACTGTACTCCAGCCAGAGCAAAAGAACAAAACTCTGTCTCCAAAAAAAAAAAAAAAAAATTGATGAATCTCTCCTGTAATCCCATTGCTTTGAGAGGCCGAGGATCGCTTGTGGCCAGGGATTGGAGTGTGCAGTGAGCCAAGATGTTTGCATTGCACCACTGCCCTTCAGCCTGGGCGACACGGCGAGACCCTGTCCTTTTGTTTTGTTTAGTGTTTTTGAGATGGAGTCTCGCTCTGTGGCCCAGGCTGGAGTGCAATGGCGCAATCTCAGCTCACTGCAACCTCCGCCTCCCAGGTTCAAGCAGTTCTTCTGCCTCATCTTCCGGAGTAGCTGGGACTACAGGTGCCCGTCACCACGCCCAGCTAATTTTTGTATTTTTAGTAGAGACAGGGTTTCACTCCTTTTTATTTTTTATTTTTTTGAGACGGAGTCTCACTCTGTTTCCCAGGCTGGAGTGCAATGGCATGATCTCGACTCACTGCGACCTCCACCTCCCGGGTTCAAGTAATTCTCTTGCCTCAGCCTCCCAAGTAGCTGGGATTACAGGCGCCCACCACCACGCCTGGCTAATTTTTTGTATTTTTAGTAGAGACAGGGTTTCACTATGTTGACCAGGACCGTCTTGAACTCCTGACCTCAGGTGATCTGCCCACCTCAGCCTCCCAAAGTGCTGGGATTACAGGCGTGAGCCACCTTTCCTGGCTTAGATTCTGTGGCTTAAAAAAGGAAAAAAAATTACAGAAGGTGGCCCTGGGGCCTAAGGTTGTGATTCTGGGGCGATGTGTGTGTACCAGGCAGCTGGTCTCACTGCATTTGCATGTTTAGAACAAGCCAGATACTACTCGAGAGGAGGCAGATGGTTTGTGAAATGTTTCTGTAATAGGCCGGGCGCGGTGGCTCACGCCTGTAATCCCAGCATTTTGGGAGGCCAAGACGGGTGGATCACGAGGTCAGGAGATCGAGACCATCCTGGCTAACACAGTGAAACCCCGTCTCTACTAAAAAACACAAAAAAACTAGCTGGGCGAGGTGGCTGGCGCCTGTAGTCCCAGCTACTCGGGAGGCTGAGGCAGGAGAATGGCGTGAACCCGGGAGGCGGAGCTTGCAGTGAGCTGAGATCCGGCCACTGCACTCCAGCCTGGGCGACAGAGCGAGATTCCGTCTCAAAAAAAAAAAAAAAAAAAGAAATGTTTCTGTATTTTCAAATCTTCTTGTCTGTAGTTTTGAATCACAATGCCTCAGTGCAACAATTATCCTTCAGTCCGTCTCAGTAGTGGTCTGTCTCTGTTGTCCAGGAGGAGGAGACGGTGGTGGTGGAGGGCGGCTCTCCTCTTCCAGGCCTTCCCACAAGGGATCTGGGATCCACAGACAGCCCTGCCTCCCCGGGGCCGCAGGAGGAGGGACCAACACACATGCCGGCGATGGCTGCCTGGGACACTGGTCAGGATCAGCAGGAAAACAGTCAGCCAGGGATGTGGCCGGGAACAGTCGCCAGAAGTGGCTATAAGGGATTAACACATTTTCTTTTGTTTTTGATAAGCAAGTTTATTTGTCAATTTAGTCATCATACATAACTAACCAAACCTTCAATATATTTTGAGACCCCCTTGGCAGGCTGTCTCCATAAAAGTGACTTTCCCAGGAGAGTGACCAGATGTGATTGGTCAACACCGTCTTAGCCCGCAGGGGTTCCTGGCGAAGGAGCCTCACATCCCTCCCCAAAGTTTTCAGAATCCAAAGGCCATAGGAGAAAGAACGCTGGTGGTGCTTCCTCTTAGAGGGGAGAATATCGGCCTGGGTAGGAGACCCAGCCCCACGCCGGGAAGTCGCTCCAATGCTTCCAGTGTGCGTGGCCGGTGTGGCGGCGGAGAATATGGTTTGTCCTGGAGCCTGACCCTGTCTGTGTTGGTGTCAGCAGTGGCCCCCCCCAACATACACACACAGGGTCCCTGGCATCCCAAGACCACTCCCGGCAGCCCCGCTGCTGGCTACGCCTGGAAGCCGCGCCCTCAGGCCTCACCTGGCATTTGCTGACACAGAGGTTGCGCCCTTGGGTCTGTCTGTCCTCACCCCTCCAGCCTCGGTGCACCCCACCCTGTCTCATTCCCTCCACCACACTCAGCATAGTCCAGGAGGCTGGGGTCCAAGAGGGCCACGGCCGGCGCCCGGCTTTGTGCTGAGTCCCCAGTGCCCAGCTAAGCCTGGCGCCCAGGAGGTGCTCAGCAAACGCTTCGGAACGACGGGAAGTGGGACTCTTCACCCATCAGTGATCCACTGCGCAGCCACAGGTCCATGTCTCTGTGTCTTTCCGTGTGTGTCTGTGTGTCTGTTTCTGTGTGTGGACCCGTGTGTGTGTCTCCGTGCATCTCTGTGTCTCCGTGTGTCTCCGTGTGTCTCCGTGTGTCTCCACGTGTGTCTCCGTGTATCTCCGTGTCTCCGTGTGTCTCCGTGTATCTCTGTGTGTCTCCGTGTGTCTCCATGTGTGTCTCCACGTGTGTCTCCATGTATCTCCGTGTATCTCCGTGTCTCCGTGCATCTCTGTGTCTCCGTGTGTCTCCATGTATCTCTGTGTGTCTCCATGTGTCTCCATGTGTGTCTCCGTGTATCTCTGTGTCTCCGTGTGTCTCCATGTGTGTCTCCACATGTGTCTCCATGTATCTCCGTGTATCTCCGTGTGTCTCCGTGTATCTGTGTGTCTCCGTGTCTCCATGTGTGTCTCCGTGTATCTCTCCGTGTGTCTCCATGTGTCTCCACGTGTGTCTCCGTGTATCTCCGTGTGTCTCCTTGTGTCTCTGTCTCCGTGTCACCATGTGTGTCTCCATGTGTGTCTCCACAAGTGTCTCTGTGTATCTCTGTGTGTCTCCACGTGTGTCTCCACGTGTGTCTCCATGTATCTCCGTGTGTCTCCGTGTATCTGTGTCTCTGTGTGTGTCTCCATGTATCTCTGTGTCTCCGTGTGTCTCCGTGTATCTCTGTGTCTCCGTGTATCTGTGTCTCCGTGTGTGTCTCCACGTGTCTCCGTGTGTGTCTCCGCGTGTCTCCCTGTGTCTCCCCGTGTGTCTCCGTGTGTGTCTCCGTGTATCTCTGTGTGTGTCTCCATGTGTGTCTCCGTGTGTGTTGCTGTGTCTCTGTGTGTCTCCCTGTGTGTCTCCGTGTGTCCCCATGTGTCTCCACGTGTCTCCGTGTGTATCTCTGTGTGTCTCCGTGTCTCCACGAGTCTCCGTGTATCTCTGTGTGTCTCCATGTGTGTCTCCACGTGTCTCCGTGTATCTCTGTGTGTCTCCGTGTATCTCTGTGTATCTGTGTCTCCGTGTCTCTATTTATCTCTGTGTGTCTCCATGTATCTGTGTCTCCGTGTGTCTCCCTGTGTGTCTCCGTGTATCTCTGTG
>NW_020257531.1:0-14588 GCF_003255815.1 Theropithecus gelada
GCACACAGGCACCCACACAGGCACACAGGCACGCACACAGGTGCACACAGGGATGCACACAAGCACACAGGCATGCACACAGGTGCATAGGCACACACACACAGGCACACAGGCACACAAGCACACACACAGGCACACAGACACACACACAGGCACACAAGCACACACACAGGCGCACAGGCACACAGGCACACAGATACACAGGCACACAGATACACAGGCACACAGGCACACACACGCACACAGGCACACAGACACACAGGCACACACACAGGCACGCACACAGGGGCACACAGGGACGCACACAGGCACACAGGCACACACACAGGCACAACGGTCCCAGACACCCAAGGGAGAGGCAGTGCTCTCCCTGCAGCCCATGTGTCCTCCTGCCCGCCAGGCCCAGGCTGGCCCTGAGAAGGGTCAATGCTGCCATGGCGAGTGTCCTCCCACAGCTTTGTGCCAGGCTGCAGACGGCAGTCTGTGGAGGGCGGGGATACAGTGCACCTGGGGGTACACAGGGTGTGGCACAGAGGTCACTGTGCTGTGTGGACAGGACAGGGGCCAGGGCTGGGCCTGAGCATCACTGTTGCCGCCCTAGGTGAAGTGGGCTGAGGGAACACAGGCCAGGACAGGGACAGGGACAGACCCCAGCCTTGCCATGCCACACGAGGGCAGAGGGATACTGGACTCTGCCAGTCCACCCATCTGGGGACAGGGGTTAGGACCCAGGAGGGACGGGGACAACACCAACTAGGGGCTGTGGGAGCTGCAGCCTGGGTAGAAGAAGGGCCGTGCGAGACAGCATGAAGCCAAGACACCCAAGGAAAAGTGGACAGTGCTGGGGAACACAAGGCCCAGCAGGGCCAAGCTCCCAGCAAAGCACAGGCTGGAGGGGCAGAGCTAGGAGAGGGGATCCTGGAGCCCCACCCTGCCTCCTGGCCGCAGGCAGCACTTCAACCTAATCACTGCGCTCTTCGGATTCATTGTATGGAAACCAAAAAACCCTGCAAGTACAGAAGGAAAAGCAGGACCCCCATCCCCACCGCAGGCGTCAGCGGTTGAGGGAACTTTCCTCCCTACACGGAAACAGTGAGCCCGTCCTAGGCACAGACAGCACAGTGCACGCCCCGTGCAACCTCCCTGGGCCGTGGCTGCAGGAGAATGACCCGGGGCCCAGGCAGTGCAGCCCAGTCTCACCTCTGCATGCCACTCCCAAGGGGTTCCCAGAAGGCCTGTTCCATAAAAGCAGCACAGGGCAGGGCAGGGGGCCCCATCACGCCTGACCGTCCTGGGCTTGCTGAGCCGTGGCAGCAAGGCCTGGTGTCCAGCTCTCCTGTCTTCGGCTCCTCGGACAGCAAGGCCCTCGGCACCCAGGTCCCCACTGGAGGAGCCCGGGAGGTGTCCCCAGACCCTGTTTGCAGAGGACAGTGGGCCCTGGGAAGGGCCTGGGGATTGAGTGTATTGAGTGAGCCTCCCGGACAGCCAGCCCGCAGACTGTTTGCAGCCCAGAGAGCCCCAGCCCAGTGTGATTCTGGAAGGTTCTCACTCCTTGGCCCCTCTGCCCCCTCGGCCAGGGGCTCCAGCCGCTCTCAGCAAATGAACCCCACGGAGCTGGTCCGGCCGCTCCGAAGCTGCCAGCTCAGCCAGCGCTGGCCAACAGTGCCCCCTGGTGGCTGCTGCCACCTCTGCCGCCGGGTCTCACCCTGGGTCTGGCCTGGGGTGGACACGGGCAGTGAACTCAAACCGTCCCAGGGCTGACCAGCAGGACCTCAGGAGGCCGGGTCTGCAGCCACGTGCCCGTGGGTCTGTCGTGGGCCCGTGGCCAGCCCTGCATCCTGTGTTCTGCCCCAGAGCTGCAGCAGCCTCTCTGACTCTCAGCCACAGATGGAGCTGGGCCCAAACAGACGGGCCTAGGGAAGGCTTCCTGGAGGAGGTGACGCCCAGCTGAGGCTGTGAGGCGGTGATGGCTCTGGGCAAGCCCAGGTGAGGTGGGGGAGAGGACCTGGCTGCCTCTGATGGAGGAATCAGGACCTGTCAGTCCAGAGGAGGGCTCAGCACCAGTGGAAAGGGAAGGGGGCGCTGAGAAAGGGGTAGGATCAGACAGAGGGAGCCCCGGCTCTGAGCTGGACCCTCGTGTTGCCACGTCACCTGGCAAGTTATGTGACCGCTCTGGGACTTGATAAGAGGATGCAGAGTCCCTGGCTGCCCCAGGGGCTGCGTGAATCGCATAGCACAGTTCTAGGGATACTGCCTGGTATACAGACGGCACCCAATAAAGAGTGACCCTTGAAGCTGATGGACTTCATCCCTAATGCAGGAGCCAGCATGGTGGGGTTAGCAAGGCACGGGCAGTTTTTGCAGAGCAGCCTGGTGCCACTGGGAACGGGTTTTGGGAGGTCACAGGCTTAGCAGATGCAGAGGCCAGGAAGACGGACAAGACCACGAGGCCTCAGGGGCAGGAGGCACAGGAGGGTCAGAAGGAGGCAGCAGGGGCGGCAGGACCACGGCCCCTCTGGGGATTAAGCAAGAAGGAAGGTGGAGTGATGTCCGGAGCTCAGTCCAGGCGGCGGCTCCCGGGGCACCAGCAGGTCTGTACCTACATCGAGGGGTTTTAAACTTCACTTTCTTTTTGAAAGTCTCTCTATGGAGCATGAGTGGAAGTGCCTGTGGAACCTGAAGCCTGGAATTCCGCTCCTGGTGATGCCCACATCCCTGTCCTGGTTTTGCCAAGTGCCCAGCGGTGAGGTAAGACGTGAGCATCAGGGAAGCTGCCTGAGGGGTGCAGGGACTCTACAAACTTTCTGTAAATCTAAAAGTATTCCAAGATAAAAAGCCTATTAAAAAAAAAAAAAAACACCCTGATCCGGCAGCCTTCGGTGTGCCTGGGTGCACCTGTGCCTCCCCTGAGTACCCACAGCTGAGCCAGCCCCACACCCACATGCCAAGGCCCCGGTGGCTCCTCCTCCATCCTCATTGCCAAGTCGGTACCCCGATCCCACAGCGCCTCCCGCCCTCCACTCTTGCCTCTCCTTCTGCTCGGGGCCCCCGAAGCCCCTCTTTCTGCCCACCCCTGGCAGACTCGAACCCCTGCAGACGTGAGGCCAGGGCTGCTGTGAGCCCTGTGAGGAGGAGCCCCGGGCATGGCCTGCACTGCCTGGGCCTGGCTCATCCCACATCACCGCTCTCCCCAGCTCTGGCTCTGCACAGAGTATTTAATAAATGTTTAATAGCAACAATAAAAGATCAACTTGGCACGACTGAAGATTTTTGTTCAGGGACTTGGGGCTGTGCTCTGGGTCAGAAATAAAACGCGTTCTGGCAGAGCGGCAGTGAGACCAGGGCCAAGGGGACCGTTTCGAGCGCCGCCTTAGCTCAGGGAAGGGACTGGGAATCGGAACGACCCTGACGGGCTCCTTTGTCCCTCCCGGAGCAGCGCTCCCTGCGTAGCACCACGAGGACGCTGGCTCCGGGCACCCCTTGGCTGGGGGAGATCTGGCCCCTTCCTGACTCAGCCAGGGCCCCACATAGAGGGGACGATGGTGTGACACAGCAGCAAGGCAGGGACAGGAGGGCTCAGCCCCGCGTCCACCAGGACACCAGGCTCAGCAGAGGGGGCTGGGCGGGGGCACACTGGGAGCACCGGCCTCTGTGCCATCTGATGTCTCCTCTGGCTTCTGGGGGGCAGTGAGTTGTTGGGCCTGGTGAGCTTTGAGTCCAGAAAGGGCTCAGGTCCGGGGGACCCCTGCAAGGTGGGCTGAGGTGGGAGTCTGGAGGCATCCCTCAGACCCCGAGGTAGCTGAGGGCGCCAGGGCCCTATGGCCTCCAAGGTGCACCCTACACCAGACCTGGGTCTGTGTCTTGATATCTGGCCCCCAGGAGCCCCGGGGAAGGGGGCAGGCGGGGAAGTGACATGCCACCTGAGGCTGAGACTGAAGATGGCGAGGCGAGGAGGCGCCCAGGGAACAGACCCGCCACCCACACGATGAGCAGGAGGAAATCCCAGACAACAGGCACCAAAGAAACACACCAGCCACAGCAGGAAGAGAAAACAAAACCAGACAGGGCTTCTGAGGGCAGTGAGGGGCCACCTGGAAAGGACTTTCTCAGGAGAAGTGACTTTCAAAGTCAACACAAATCAAAATGAAAAATCTGTGTGTAAAGGTGAGGACGTGCCGGGCCTGGCTACACACACCTGGAGGCAGAGGCCGACAAACAGGAGTCACAGGAGCTGCGGGGAAGACGATGGACGCGGAAGGGAAGTCAGGGAACTCAAGCATCACAGCCACGTATCTCCGAAGGAGAAGGCGGAAGAGAGGCAGCCCCCGAATTGGTAACAGAAGCTGATACTTGGAGCTATAGTCGGGCGAGGCACAGAACGCCTCAGGAGAGTCCCGGATGCTGAGGTGGTGGGGAGGGATGGGCCTTATACTTTCTCCCAGGAATTCCTAAATGATACGGGTACAACGAGGATTGCACACTTTGGGAAGGGGGAAAAAAAAATACCACAGGTAAGGGAAAGGAAAAATGGATGGGCGTGGTGGCTCGCGCCTATAATCCCAACACTTTGAGAGGCCCAGGCAGGAAGATCGCTTGAGCCCAGGAGCCCAGGAGTTCCAGATCAGCCTGGGCAACAAATTAAGACCCCGTTTCTAGCAAAAATACAATAATTAGCTGGGCATGGTGGTGCGTGCATGTAGTTTCAGCTGCTCGGGAGGCTGAAGCAGGAGGATCACCTGAGCCTGAAAGGCCGAGGCTGCAGTGAGCCGTGATTGTGCCACCGCACTCCAGCCTGGGCGACAGAGTGAGACCCCATCTTAATAAAGGAAAAAAACAAAAGAATCACACATTTGCCGCCCTTCTCATGGTCCACAGCAGAAGTCGGAGGCCATAAGGTAACACATCCCACCTGCAGGGAGACAGGGACCGTGTCCAGGAACTGGAAATCCAGCCCCAGAGTCCTGTGTCAGCACAAAAAGCAGCATTCAAAAATAAGCAAGTTTCAGAGCAGGGACCACCTGCTCACCTCATCGGAGGAAAATGCTCAAGAAAGGGCAAGAAGTGCTGTCTCCTCCCCACAGAGGCACAGAACCCAGTTCACTTCTCGTCTGGCACAGAACCCGGTTCACTTCTCGTCTGTCTTTCCCGAGGCACAGAACCCAGTTCACTTCTCGTCTGGCACAGAACCAATTCACTTCTTCTCTGTCTTTCCCGAGGCACAGAACCCAGTTCACTTCTCCTCTGGCACAGAACCCAGCTCACTTCTCGTCTGTCTTTCCCGAGGCACAGAACCCAGTTCACTTCTCATCTGGCACAGAACCCAGTTCACTTCCCGTCTGGCACAGAACCCAGTTCACTTCTCGTCTGTCTTTCCCGAAGCCCACGCAAAGTCACGTGCATCTATGACGCCAGGTGCCCCCTTTTCACAAATGAAAAACAACAGTGACATATTATATACAATATGCTGTGCTTTGCTCTTTTTACTTAACATTCAACACAAAGACATTTCTATAGCAGTGTATGAAAAGCTTTCTAGCTGTGTTTTACAGCTGTGGAGTTCAATAGCATGAAAGCTCCATAATTTATATCATCAGTCCCCTATTGGTGGACATTTGGGTTGTTTCTAGTAATTAACTTTTCCTAATCATGCTGCAGTGAACATCCTTGTTTCTATGTTATTTCTTATATATGAGTAGATCTGTAAGCTAAATAAATACAAATGCAATTGCTCACCAAAATGGAAATTATAATAATGATCTAGATAGAAGATATTTTAAACAAGCTCAGCAAAATCGAGAAGGTTGAGGGAGGGAGGGAGGAAGAAGTAAAAAAGTGTCTGATGTGTCTCGTTAGTGGGAGGAAAGTTGTGGAGGAAAACGCAGGCACATAAATGTCTCACCCCACAGGGACAAGGGGACGAGGACATAATGGAGAGGTGAAAGTTAGAAACGTGCTTCCAATCAATAGCAAAAAACAATAACAAAATCCCCTGAAAGGGAACATAAATTCTAAGGGAAGAAATGGCAATTGAGTTTTCAAGTAAATATGTAACTACTGGAAAAATTATAGTAGACAGACAATAATTGGATCAAACCTGCAAAAACAAGTCAGTAAAATGAATAGTAAGGGTAACAAATGCGGAAAACAATAGAATCAAAGATGTTAGTCATCGCAGTAATGGGAATGGACAGTCTTCTGGTACCGAGCAGGACTCTCAGTTTTGATGAAAAGCTACGTGGAGCACTGGAGACATAGAAGCAAAGCAAGCTTATGAGAGAGTGCGGAAAACAAAGGAAGGGAATGGACTTAGAAAATGAAAAAAGAACGTGTCAGCAGCAATAGAACACATCAAAGAAGTTTGCTAATGAAAATGCCGGTAGGCTGGGCGCGGTGGCTCAGGCCTGTAATCCCACCAATTTGGGAGGCCAAGGTAGGCAGATCACCTGAGATCAGGAGTTCGAGACCAGCCTGGCCAACATGGTGAAACCCCGTCTCTACTAAAGATACAAAAATTAGCCGGGTGTGGTGGCACACGCCTGTAATCCCAGCTACTTGGGAGGCTGAGGCAGGAGAATTGTTTGAACTTGGGAGGTGGCTGCAGTGAGCCGAGATCACGCCACTGCACCCTAGCCCGAGCAACAGAGTGAGACTCTATCAAAAAAAGAAAAAGAAAGAAACGAAGAAAAAGAAAAGGAAAGAAAGAGAGAGAGAGAGAGAAAGAGAAAGAAAAAAGAAAGAAAGAAAGAAAGAAAGAAAGAAAGAAAGAAAGAAAGAAAGAGAGAGAGAGGGAGGGAGGGAGGAAGGAAGGAAGGAAGGAAGGAAGGGAGGGAGAGAAAGGAAAAGAAAAAGAAAACACTGGTAAATGAGAAATAAACAGAAAATATTTAATATGCAAAAGTTACTGAATAAAAGCTGTAAGAGAGCAAGACGGTGCATAATACTAGAAGGTCCATGTCATGATGACGCGATGACTTCCACACTCTGCATCCAAAGAGCCGCCGGTGGCACCGTGATGACCAAGGAATGAAGGGTCCAGACCCACACTGACCGCCTCGCTGTGGACCAGCTCCAGCAGGAGCAGAGTCTCCCTGGAGGCCGGGGAGTCACCAACGGGTCCCTGCATGGAACCTGTTTGTCTCCATCCCTCCGACAGCGGCAGTTCCCTGCCCCGGGCTCCTGTGAGGACCTCACGAGTCGCTCTGCAAGGCACATGCGCAGGACAGCTGTGAGCTATGAGAAATGCAAGGGACCTTCCTACAACTGCTATTGCGGGGAGACCTCCCTGTATCCACCTTATTGTACTGCTGATCTGGTGCATGATGAAAACGACAGTAATAGAGACACAGATAAGTCTCGTTAAACAACCACTAACCTTGATCAAATAGATTGATGAGACAGGAACAGCCTTCACACTAACATGCTAAGTCCTGTGCACACTAACATCCTTCAAAAAGAAACAGCAAGTCTATTTGCAACATCTATTGACAAAAATTGGTTATGTGCTTGCCTGCAAATAAAAGCTTTTAAAACAACGAAAAATCAGACTTGAAACTCTGCTGGTCATGCTATCTGATCACAAAACAATAAAAGTAGAAATAATAGTGAGGAGATGACTAAAGTGTTTGACAAATCAGAAATTCACTTTATAAATTATCCTTGGATGAAAGAGTTAATAAAGAAACAATTGGTAAAGTATCTGGAAAGCTTTGAAAAGGAGAGTATTTTGTGTCCAAATGAATTGCACACGGAAAAAGCTCTGTTAAAGAAAATGCATTAACTTAAGGTGGCTTCATTATTTTAGAAAGAAAACAAAGATAAAGGAATTTGGTACTCTGCTAAACATTAAGAAAATAACAAAATGAATTAAAAAACATTAGAAGGAATGAATTTAATAAACATGAAAGCTAAAAACAATAAAATAGTAAGCAAAATAAGTAAAAAGCATGACTTATTTCAAATTTGATTCTTTGAAGCTAAACCTTTGTAAGTTAATTATGGGGAGGGGAGAATGAGGAATGAGAATAGGAAACAATTATGTATAAGGGAAAAATGAAGATAATTATAAGCTAATTATATATCTAACTATGCAACATATTTGGTATTTAGAATGAAATAACATTTCTTAGAAGTATTTTTTTAAGTTTAAAAAATGTATCATAAAAGAAGTGAAAAACTCAAATAGGTCATTCCCATAAGAAATATTGGAAATCTGATTCAAGCTCTACCACTAGAAAAATAAAATCACCATAATTCGGTGCATTCAGACCGAATTTTATTTTTTATGTTAAGGTAAAAACAAGTTAATCTGTCACTTAAAATATTCCAGAACACGGAAAGTTTTTTATAAAAGCAACTCTCTTTTAAATATTATATAGTTAGTATAGCTTTAGAAGCAAAATTAAATACAAGACAAAAAATGATTAAAACTACCAATACTTACAAGTTTAAATGTAAAACTCAATTTGAAATTAATGTCCCCAGTAATTTGGGAGGCCGAGGTGAGTGGATCACGAGGTCAGGAGTTTGAGACCAGCCCGACCAACATGATGAAACCCCGTCTCTACTAAAAATACAAAAATTAGCCGGGCATGGTGGCGGGTGCCTGTAGTCCCAGCTACTTGGGAGGCCGAGGCAGGAGAATCACTTAAACCTGGGAGGCAGATGTTGCAATGAGTCGAGATTGCGCCACTGCACTCCAGCCTGGGTGACAGAGTGAGCCTCTGCCTCAAAGAAAAAAAAAAAGAAAAGAAATTAATGTCAATCAATGTATCAAAGAATAATTCTAATAATATACTAAGGCCAAATAGGGCTCAAGGCCCCTGGCATGTGCTGTTCCTCCGTCTAATCAGTGTGGCACTGTAGGCAATGGGGGGCTCTGGTTACTGCTCTGCAGGACGCCCCTATGACTGTCAGAACTGACTGCAACAGGAAGTGAGAGACTGAGAGCAACCCCAAACAATTCATGATAGAGTTTCTGCCATGTGAGGACAGACTGCTTTCGGCCCCTCGTTGATAAAGACTTGGGGAAAGCATTTGCCACATCTATAGTGCCATACCAAGTGCACAGTCTGAGAAGGCAGACAGTGAGGACCCTGGAGAAGACGCTGTGAGTGGTTGTAAAAATATGTACCCAGTGCCAGAGAAGGTATCGATTGGCTCCAATAAATGCAATTGATGGGAAAGCCCTGTAATAGGAACTACTACTTAGTCAAGTTTATGGTCCAACCACGACCCATCCAGCTTTTGCCGAGTTCAAGAGTGATTGAATGGAGTGTGATGGGGACAACCCTTCTTCCCTCCTTGAAAACTGCAACCGTGGCTCTAAGCTCTACAGCACCTCCTGAGATGTTTATTGCTGTTGTTATTATAGTACTAATAGGAGTATTACTCGTACAAGTGAATCTTGGTCAGAGGAAGGAATAGTTACAGAGCCTTCCACTTGGTCCTTTCTATCATAATAGTTTTTATTCTGGAAGTCATGGAATCAGTGGAACCATATTCATGAAACCAAGACTGTGTCTTCCGGTTATTCATTTGAGACCGATGAAAAAGTTTGGTTCATGGATCCACTGAACCCATGTAAGATGGAATTGCACCAACGCCATTTCATATCTCAACTACATCAGCTGGCATTTCAGGGCCACTCATATTCGTGTAAACTCAGACTTTTTAACTACCAGTCCTTAAAGAGGAAGAATAGTCCCTTCATTATTCCAGAAATGCCCTGGGAAGTATCTATGGCACCATCTGGTGAGTCTTGCAAAGGTATTTACCATGTATGCCTGCAATGGACAGTTAGATAGTTAGAATCCTTCCTCAACAAGATCTCTCCTTCAATCAGTTGGCTCTAGTCCTTGTAACTGATTTAGATTCTCAGGGAGGGACCATGATTTTCCATTACGGAGGCCAACATTATCTGACTGCTCATGAGATCTCAATTTGTATGTATTACATAAATTGAGCAACACATAGCGTCCATCCCTCTCTGTCATTCCTAGGAAGACCGTGGTTTATTAGTTATCCCCAGTGATAACCAGATTGCATTTTGGCTTTGCTACTGATGCTTCGGGTGACATCACTTACTACTGATGGGGCTGTCACCTTTATTATGCTGTTCTACAGCCCCACCACTGTGACAATTTTAAAAAGCCCACTTTTATGGGATCATCTCCTCTCATCAGAGGACAGCCTATAGGGCTCAAAAATGCAGATGCCTTCTCAGCAGCCTCCTCCTTATTGCCTTAGTGAAGGGCCTTCTAACAGGTGATTGAGTCATGTGGTAGGTCCTTAGGGCTCATATATTAATCCTGTTCTAACACTCACAAAGTCCTGATTCTTCAATCCCTTTCTCAAGATTATACCAAAGATGGCCTCTCCTGGATTACTCCTTGACCCTGATTACACAGTCATTGCCATACTCAAGATTCCAGAAGCTGTCCCAGCTTTTCTCCTGCCACTTTGAACATAGAATGACAATAAGGGTATTGATTCCATCATTACAGCAACAAAAGCCAGATAGCCCCCAACTCATCATCTCTTGACTCCCACAGAGAACTGAAGTCCCAGAGCAACCAGCTACCCTGAAATATAAGGAAAGATAGATGCCTTGGAGAAATAAGACATAGGATGTGAGCACTCTGTCTGCAGCTCATAGAACAGATGCCAGGGCTGCAATAATGTCCCTTCTTTCATTCCTGATTTTAGGAATTTGAGTCTTCTTTCTTTTTTGCTCCACCAATTTAACAAATGATGAGTCAATTCTGTTGCTCTTTTCAAAGAACCAACTTTTGGTTTCATTAATTTTCTCGATTTTTCTATCTCCGTTTCGTGACTTTCCACTGTAATCTTCATTATTTCCTTCTTTCTGCTTGCACTGGAGTAATCTGCTCTTCTTTTTCCAGTATTTTAAAGCAAAGTTTAGTTTATTGATTTAAGATTTTTCTTTCCCTTGTTTCAATGCAGACTTTCACAGTCATGGATTTTCTTCTAAGCACTGCTTTTGCAGGTCCCATGAGTCTGGAATCTGCATCTGCCTTTCCATTCATCTCCACATCTTCTAATTTCCTTTGTGATTTCTTCTCTAACCCACTGACTATTTTGAGCGTGTAATTATGTTTCACACACTTATGGATTTCCCCAATACCTTCTGTTATTGTTTTCTAATTCCACTCCACTATGGTAAGAGAAAATACCTTGTATAATGCTCATCATCTTACATAGCTTATCTTACGGCCTCGTACGTAGTCCGTCCTGCTGGTCATTCCATATACACATGAGCATAACGTGTCTTCTAATGTCACTGGTGGAGGTTTTCCTAAATGTCTGGTAGGTCTGGTGGTTTGCAGTGTTTTCTCAGGTCTGCTGTTTCTTTGTTGATCATCTGTCTAGTTGTCCTATACAGTATTAAAAGTCTGGTTCTGAATTATCCAGGGATGATTGTTTAATTATCTCACTTTCCTTTCAACTCTGTCTGGTTTTGCTTCATGTATTTTGGGAATCTATTGTGTGTTTTTTATATGTTTATAATTGTTATATCTTCTTGTTAGATTGACCTTTTGTTATCATCAAATATTTCTCTTGTAACATTTGGGGGGCATCTAAAGTCTATTTTGACTAATGGTTATATTAATAACCATTACTATTTTCTTATGGTTACTCTTTGCATGATAAATTTTTTCCATTCTTATGCTTTCATCTTATTTGTCTATTTAGATCTAAAGTCTGTCTTCTGTAGACAGCATAAAATTAAATCTTTTTTACTAATCTAGTCTTGTAATGTGTCTTTTGATTGCATTGTTAATCCATTCACATTTGATGAGATTATTGATGTATTTGGATTTACATCTTCCGTTTTGCATTCTGTTTTCTGTATGTCTGATGTTTTGGATTCTTCTCTTCCTTCTTTTCTGTTTTCTTTCACACTAAGTGAATATTTTCTAGTTTAATGTTTTAATGGTTTTTCACAGTATTTTTGAGATATTTCATTTATAGTTACTCTAGTGCTTTTATAAACTTCTTAATTTATGTGAGTCTACTTTAGATTTATATTAACTTAATTATGTTGAGCTATAGAAATGTTACTTCTTTATAGTTCTATTCTCTCTTCCCTCTTCCTGTGCTATTATTTTTATTATAAGTTGCTGACCCAACAATCTATTATACTTATTGCTTATATGGTTTTATGTCTTTTTTTAAAGTTGAAAGAAGAAAAGATAGTAGATATTGATTTATAGAGTTTGTTACAGGAACCCTCTTATTTAATATTTTTGCATTTTTTCATTTACCTAGGGATGTGAGTTACCATCTAGTGTCATTTCCTGAGTTCAACGCACTTTGCTTCCACCTACCATGTCCTGTTATTGTCAGGTATGTCACATTCTTTATTTTATTATTTATTTATTTATTTATTTATTTATTTATTTATTTATTTTGAGACGGAGTCTCACTCTGTCACCCAGGCTGGAGTGCAATGGTGCAACCTCGGCTCACCACAACCTCTGCCTCCCAGGTTCAAGTGATCCTCCTGCCTCAGCCTCCCGAGTAGCTGAGATTACAGGTGCCCACCACCAGGCCCAGCTAATTTTTTTTTTTTTTTTTGTATTTTTAGTGGAACATCCGAAAGCAACTGACCTCTCTTCTTTAAGGAACCCTGATAGAGCTTCCTAGATGCAGAAAAGGTCACTGGCCTCCCTTAACCAGAGAACACTGCCACAGCACTTGCGATAAAAGTCAGCTTACTGTGCAGAGACACTTTAAACGGAGCAGGCAACGAATGCAGCACATTCTGCCCTGCGGTATGTTTGTGACGTGTGTTTATGACTGAGTAATCTGTGCACTCGCAGAAGGCTGCAGCTTCTGCACTGCTTATGAATAGGACTGCTTTAAATACCAGATTTCCCCAAAAGGCAGATGCCAAAGCATACTAAATATCATGCGCTATCAAAGAGTACCTTTTTTTTTTCTTTAAGATGGAGTCTCGCTCTGTCACCCAGGCTGAAGTACAGTGGCACAATCTTGGCTCACTGCAACCTCCACCTCCTGGGCTCAAGCGATTCTGCTCCCTCAGCCTCCTGAGTAGCTGGGATTATAGGCGTGCGCCACCACGCCCGGCTAATTTTTGTATTTTTAGTAGAGACGAGGTTTCACCATGTTGGCCAGGCTGGTCGCAAACTCCTGACCTCAAGTGATTCACCCACTTTGGCCTCCCAAAGTGCAGGGTTTACAGGTGTGAGTCACCGTGCCCAGCCAAAATATTACTTTCGAAAAAAAATATTGTTTTGCAACTTTAAATAACTTCCGAAAATCATCTTTTTAAAAAAAATCATAACTCCATGCAGTATTAAGTAGGGGATCTCAGTCCCATAAATAAAAGAGTTATTTGTGGTAGCCCAGGTGTTTAGCCACCAAAGCAGACACAATCTTTGGAGAAGTATTGAATAATATATTCTGATTTCTATGTTAGGTTCATGGGATGTGATTTTTTTCATTTCAGTTATTATATTTTCAATTCTAGAATTTCTATTTGGTTCTTTTTTTAATTATTTCCTCTCTCCTTACTGGTATTCTTTATTTGGCGAGACATAGTTCTCATACTTTAACTTTTTTTTTTTTTTTTTTTGAGACGGAGTCTTGCTCTGTCGCCCGGGCTGGAGTGCAGTGGCCGAATCTCAGCTCACTGCAAGCTCCGCCTCCCGGGTTTACGCCATTCTCCTGCCTCAGCCTCCTGAGTAGCTGGGACTACAGGCGCCTGCCACCTCGCCCGGCTAGTTTTTTGTATTTTTTTTTTTTAGTAGAGACGGGGTTTCACCGTGTTAGCCAGGATGGTTTCGATCTCCTGACCTCGTGATCCGCCCGTCTCGGCCTCCCAAAGTGCTGGGATTACAAGCTTGAGCCACCGCGCCCGGCCACTTTAACTTTTAAAAACATGGTTTCCTTTAATGCTTTGGACCTATTTGTAATACTGACAGGCCAGGCACGGCAACTCATGCCTGTCATCCCAGCACTTTGGGAGGCCAAGGCAGGTGGATCACCTGAGATCAGGAGTTTGAAACCAACCTGGCCAACATCATAAAACCCTGTGTTTACTAAAAACACACAAAAAAATTAACTAGGGATGGTGGTGGGCGCCTGTAATCCCAGCTACTCAGGAGGCTGAGGCAGGAGAATTGCTTGAACCCGGGAGGCAGAGGTTGCTGTGAGCCAAGATCACGCCACTGCACTCCAGCCTGGGTGACAGAGCGAGACTCTGTCTCTAAATAAATAAATAAATAAATAAATAAATAAATAAATAAAGTCTTGGCCTGGCAAGTCCAGTGCCTGGACTTCTTTAGGGACTGTCTCAATGCACTGCTTTCCCTTCCCCACCATGGGCATACGGGCCATAATTTCCTCGTTTTTGTGCGTCTCATAATTTTTTGTGGAGAGCTGGATATTTTAAATGATGTAATGGAACAGGTCTGGAAATCAGATTCTCCCCGACAACCCCGGGATTTGTGATTGTTGCCGTATGTTTGTCTGTCCCTCCTGTGGGGTGGGGCGTGTTCCCATCCCGCCTGCAGGCTGCCTCTGTCCCTCCTGTGGGGTGGGGC